>NW_007249139.1:51690-124013 GCF_000164805.1 Carlito syrichta
TCTCCAATAAACCCACAGTCAGCATATTGCTAAATGGACAGTAACTGGACTCATTTCCCCTGAAAACTGGAACAAGAAAAGGTGTCCACTCTCCTGTTGGAAGTTCTAGCAAGAGCAGTTAGACAAGAGAAGGAAATCAGGTATCCAAACAGGAAAATAAGAAGTTAAGTTATCCCTATTTGCTGATAATATAATCCTATACTTTGAAAATTCAAGAGAATCTGCCAAAAATCTCCTAGCACTGATAAAGGACTTTGACAAAGTGTCAGGGTACAAAGTAAATGTGTAAAAAGCAGTTGCATTCTTATACACTGACAACAAACAGACAGAGAACCAAATAAAAAGCACATTGTCATTCACAATAGACACACACACACACACACACACACACACACACACACACACACACAAAGAAATTCCTCGGCATCTTCCTAACCAGAGACGTGGAAGACCTTTACAATGAAAACTACAAAACACTGCTCAAAGAAATCTGAGAAGACATAAACAAATGGAAAAGTATTCCATGCTCATGGTTAGGAGAATCAAAATTGTTAAGATGTTCATTCTACCAAAGGCAATCTACAGATTCAATACAATACCTATTAAATTACCAACATCATTCTTTTCACACCTGGAAATGACAATATAGAAATTCATATGGAAACATAAACCACCACAGATAGCTTAAACAATCTTAGCATAAGAAACAAAGCAGTAGATACCACACTTCCAGATTTTAAACTTTACTGTAAGGCTACAATAATGAAAACAGTCTAGTGTTGGTACAAGAACAGGCATATGGACCAAGAGAACAGGATAGAGATTTTGGAAGCAAAATCCTCGCTTTCTCAACCAACTCCTCTTTGACAAAGCCTCCATCAACAACCGCTGGGGAGAGGAGAAGCTATTCGGTAAATGGTGCTGGGAAAACTGGCTGACCATGTGCAGAAGATTGAAACAGGACCCCTATCTATCACCATCCACAAAAGTCAACTCTAAATGGATCAAAGACCTAAATGTAAAACTTCAAACTATAAGATTCTTCGAAAATGCAGGAGACACCCTCATAGAAATCGGAGTAGGAAACCAATTCTTGATCAAAACCCCAGGTGTACATGCCATAAGAGGTAAGATAGACAAGTGGGACCTCATTAAACTGTAAAGCTTCTGCAAAGCAAAATAACTATCAAGAGAGTGGGGAGACAGCCCACCGGATGGGGAAAAATATTTGACAATTATGTATCTGACAAAGACCTAACATCTAGGATCTACAAGGAACTCAAATATGCTGAAAGGAAAAATGATAAACAGCTCCATTAAAAAGTGGGCAAAAGACATGAATAGACACTTCTCAGATGAAGATATACAGGAAGACAGCAGACACATGAAAAAGTGCTCAGCCTTACTAATCATCAGAGAAATGCAAATCAAAACCACATTGAGATATCACCTAACCCCAGTAAGAATTGCCATCATTAATGAAACAAACAACAAGAGATGCCGGCAAGGATGCAGAGGAAAGAGAACACTTTTACACAGCTGGTAGGAATGCAAATTAGTTCAACCTCTACTGAAAGCAGTGTGGTAATTTCTAAAAGCATTAGAAATTGACCTTCCATATGACCCAGCATTTCCCCTACTGGGAATATACCCGGAAGAACTCAAATCATTCTACAAAAAAGACACTTGCACATGCATGTTTATTGCAGCACTTTTCACGACAGCAAAAACATGGACCCAACCAAGCTGCACATGGAAACTGGACTGGAAAACAAACAAACAAACAAACAAAAAACAACAACTGTGGGACATATACACAATGGCATATTACATAACCATAAAGACTTCATATGGACCATATGGACTTCACAGCAACTTGGATGGATTTAGAGTCAGTAATACTTAGTGATCTATCACAGAAACAAAGAACAGAGTACCACATGTGGACTCCGAATATTTATCATAATACTATAAGAACAGGATTGGCAGGATTCTGCTGGAGTGGGGTGGGGGAACACAACATCAGTAAGGGTACCTGATCTCAAACCAGGAAAAGTAGGAACCAACAGGAGGCCCAAACTACATGTACAACGTCCACTTGTATACTTAATCCTGAATTGTATCCTATATCTTTAAAATAAAATATACAAAAAACAAAAACATAAAAACAAAAAATAATACATTTTAAACATGCTTTTTCTAGGCTATTAAGCAACTGAAACTAATTATAATTCTGACCTAAAAATAAAGAAATAAAATAAATTAATCATCTGCTTTAGTAATCAAGACATTATTTGTGAAGCATATTTAGTTTTATTATTCTGTTATTTATTTTAGCAGCTTTATTGAGGTATAATTTATATATTATAAACTCAGTCATTATGAGTGTAAAATTCAATGACTTTAGTACATTTCTAGAGTTGTTCACCATCCCACAATATAATTTTAGAACATCTTACATCATGGTAATCTTCGCCTATTTTTTCTGGCTTTCTTTGTTTTAACGCTGAAAGTTCCACATTTGAGGAAACACTTTAGTGGGAGACAAATACAAATGATTTCTCACTCTATATCTCAGTCATTCTTAAAGTGCCTCTTGTCTGTTTATGATTGATCTTATTGCAGCCTTAGAAAACCACTCATTTGCTCTTTCCATAAATTTGCCTTTTCTGAACACTGCATATAAAAAATTGTATAATATATATTCTTTTGTATCTCTCTTCTTTCACTTAGCATGCTGTTTTTGAGGTTCATCTGTTTATTAAAATCTCTTTTCTTTTAATTGCTGAATCTTATTTCATTTTATGGCAACACATATTTTCCTACAATCACACCGTTTAGATATCCGGACTATTTCCAGTTTAAGTTCTTATGTGAAATTAATTCTGTCATGAAATTTGCATACATGTATTTGTGGGGGTATTTAAATTTTTCTCTTGAATAGATTATAAGAAGTAGAATTGCTGGGTTTATGATCCATAAACATAAGTTTTATGTATAGTGTAAGTCTTTTCCTCCTTCTCCTCCTCCTTTATTTTTAATTTTTTTTTTTTGCATATGGATATAGAGTTGTCCCAGTACAATTGTGAAGAAATTCCCTTTCACCTTTAAATTGTTTTGACATCTTTGTTGAAAAGAAATAACTTCACAATAAGACTTCATTTCTGAGTTCCCAATTTTAGTTCATTAACCTATATGGTTATCAGTGCTTCAATTCCACACTGTATGTATTAATGTTATGTAAGTTGAAATCTATAGTATAATCCTCCAAATGTGTTATTTTTCAAAAGTGTTTGATATATAATACTTTGGGGGTTTTTTCCTATTCAAATTTTAGGATAGACTTTTAAATGCCTACATATAAGCCTAATGAGATTTTGATAGAAATTGCATTGAATATTTAGATCATTTTGGTGATAATGGCCATTGTGACAATATTGAGTCTTTCAATTAATGAACAATGAACATAAAATATCTTTTCATTTCTTTAGATATCTAATTTTCTCTGCAATGTTTTATAGTTTTTGGTGGGTAAATCTTAGCTTCTTTTTAAATGCACCCCAACATAGTTAATTCTTTCTGACATTATTGTGAACAGAATTGTTTTGTTGCTTTTATTTCAGATCGTTTGCTACTAATATATAAGTATATAGTTTATGAATATCCAATAATTTTGTTAAACTTATTTATTCATTTTTTCTCTTTTGATTTTTTACACACAGGATTATGTCTCTTGCTAATAAAAACATTTTTAATTTTAATTTTTGATCTGATGATCTGAATGCCTACAATTAATTTCTTTCTCTCTCTCTCTCTCTCTCTCTCTCTCTCTCTCTCTCTCTCTCTCTCTCTCTCTTTCTTTCTTTCTTTCTTTCCAGTATGTTGTCTCAAACTCCTGGACTCAAGCAGTGCTCCTATCTTGACCTTTCAGTGTTGTGATTACAGGCATGAGCCACCACACCCAGCTCTTAATTTCATTAAAAAAATGTTTTCTAGTAGCTAGAACTTCAATTACAATGTCAAGTAGAGATCCTTACTTTAGTCCAAATTTTAATGAAAACATAATCCAGTGCCAACTTTTCTCCATTGTTTCTTTTGGGAATTCAGCCATTTCTTACACAAAAATAGAAATTATTCATTTATCTCAATGATATCTACAAATTAGTCCATTAAACATAAATTTTCCAATTTGTTGAGATCAAGTTTTTCACATTTGTGCACTAGAAAATCGATACTAGGATGTACAACTGTGTGGTTTTGGAAACAAATGAGTTTAATTTAAGATATATTGAATTTAAGTTCCAGGGAGAATAGCATATGAAAGAAACTGAAGAATGAATGGGAAAGGTAGGAAGTTCAGAACACTGAAGTGTTAAAAAGCCAGAGAAAATGTTAAGAAAACTGCACTGCAAAACAAAGTTTAATCCTAAAGGTGGTAAATTCAATGATAGGAAAAGATCCTGATTTTGACATACTGGAAAAATGTGTTCGTATCATCTCTGAAATTTTATGTATTATCATTCCATAAAATTAAGTGACTGAATAAAGAAATAATAAAATATAGACCTGATATATATTTGTTGGTCAGAGACGTAAACTATTGATAAAGAAGGCATCAAAATAAAAATAAAATTTCATAATTTTATTTTGTTTTAATTATTTGGGGATTTTTAAATATAATTGAATAAGAAACTATTAGCAAAACAGATATATAATATTTTACAAAGGAAAATAAATGTGATGTACCATTTTCAGGAGAAGGAAATAAAGAGTTGAAGCCAAGGTGCAAAAATTTATTTTAAGACATGGAATGACACTTTCTTCTTGTATAAAAGAAAGTAGAGTGCAGAAACTAGATTTCTTCTTCATTAAGCAGCAGAAAAGGGCATGTAATGAGACTGAAGAGTCCCACAGGATTAAACTCTTAAAGCCTTTCTCTACTAGCAGCATTTTCTCTACTAGCAGATCAGAAGGGGAAAGTTTGAGAAGAATATACAAAGTTATAAATAATTAGATCAAAGTAAAAATAAAGATAGATTTGACTGAGGATAATAAAAGGGTATTTGACTATGCTGTCTAGATAACGTAGAAATACAAGAAAAATTAGAAATAGTATAGGTAGTAGTTAGGAGCTAAATTTAATAAACTGAAAGAAAATGGATAAACAGTTTAGGAAAAAGAAGAGATTATTCCTTCTTGATTTCTGAAGGGATCTTCAGCTAAGCCAAAAGCTGATTTTACTAAAATAGCTGTATCTTTACTAAGCTATGGGTCTACAAAAGTATATAAGGATGATATAATGGGTATTGCAGCCTCAGAAGGGGAAGGTGGAAACGGAATGAGAGATGAAAAATCACCTAAATCAGGTGCAATGTGCACTAGTGGGGGTGGCAGGTACACTTAAAGTCCAGACTTTTTCACCTCTATACAATGCATCTATATAACAAAAAAAAAATTTATATCTTTAAAACTATTGAAATAATAATAGTCTCTTCTTTACTCTAAAACAAAAGGTTGTCTGAACACCTTCCCTTACCAACCTCTCTAACATAAATTGTTTCATAAATAAATCTGGATGAACAATTCCCAACATATACTCTTAAAAATATACCTAAAATAAACAAACAAACAAAAACAAACCAACTGTAAAAGAAGGAAATTCAGAGTCTGAATACTAGATAAATAAATAAATGCTTAAATGACCCTGAACAATTATGAGGAAAATTATGCAGACCTGTTTTCATTCAAAATAGAATTTGTTTAAATTAGTATATATAGATAACTGTATTATATACCAATATTTCTATATATCAAATATATTTTAAAACAAACATTTGTCTTTATATAATATAGTCTATATTTTATTTTAAAATTAATAAAACTTACCACTGTGAGAAACTTCAACACATAAATTTGCTTTATGTATTTTAAAGATTTTTACTTGGTAATTTATAAATAGTAAATCATAGGAATTATCTAGCTGAAATCTTTAGTTAATGAATAATTATCTTTGAAATTGTTTGTATTCATAATAGAGATTTTAAATATCTCAACATTGAAAGTTATATAATAAATTGGGGAAATCGCAAAGCATACTTTTAAATTATAAAATCCATCTATCAAATGAATGTAATTGAGTGAAATGAATGAAGGATTTTTGTTTCTTACCAATGCATATTTCTTATTATCTAATGCTTTAAGATTTGTAAGTACTGATAAAGCTTTAACTAGGTTTATATAATATTTTACAAGTAGAAAGTGTAGGAGCCTTAAACAGTCTATAAAAACTGCAAATATCTTCTTCGATGCAGTAGCTTGCCTATTTGCTCTGTTAATTATTTCTTTTGCTGTGCAGAAGTTTTTTAATTTAATTAAGCTCCATCTATTTATTTTTGGTTTTGTTGCATTTGCTTTTGGGGTTTTAGCCATAAATTCTTTGCCTAGACTGATATCCATAAGAATTTTTGCTAGGATTTTTATGGCTTCACATCTAACATTTAAGTCTTTAATGCATCTCACATTAATTTTTTTAATACGGGCAGTGATAGGGATCAAATTGCATTGTTCTACATGTAGCTATCCAATTTTTCCAGCACCATTTGTTGAATAGGTTGTCATTTCCCCAGTGCATACTTTTGTCTACTTTGTCAAAGATCAGTTGGTTGTAGGTATTTGGGTTTATTTCCGAATTCTGTATTCTGTTGCATTGGTCCATGTGTCAGCTCTTGTAACAATATCATCCTGTTTTGGTAAGTACAGCCTTGTAGTATAATCTTAAGTCAGACACTGTGAGGTCTCCAGCTTTCTTCTTTTTGCTTAGGATTGCTATGACTATTCTGGCTCTTTTTTTGTTCCATACAAATGTTAGGATTTTTTTTTTTAAATTCTTTGAAAAATGATGTTGTAGTTTGATAGGGATTGCATTTAATTTGTAGATTACTTTGGGTAACAGTCATAATAACAATGCTTATTCTTCCAATCCATTAGCATGGTTGTTTCTCCATTTGTTTGTGTCCTCTTCAATTTTTTTAATCAGAATTGTATAGTTATCTTTGTGGAAATATTTCACCTTTGTTAAATTTATTCCTTGGTGTTTTAGCTTTTTGACTGCTATTGGAGTTGATTCTCAGCTTGTTCGCTATTGGTGTATAGCAGTCCTACTGATTTGTGTGTATTGCTTTTGTGCCCTTTAACTTTACCAAATTTATTTATCAGGTCCAGGGGTCTTTTGGAGGAATCTTTATGATTCTCTAGGTATAAGATCATATCGTTGGCATAAAATGATAGGTTGATTTCTTCTTTACCAATTTGAATACCCTTTATTTCTTTTTATTGCCTGTTTGCTCTGGCTAGGACTTCCAGTACTATGTTGAAAAGGAGTGGTGAAATTGGGCGTCCTTGCCTTTTTCCAGTTTTGATGGAAAATATGTTGAACTTTTCCTTATTGAGGTTGGCAAACCATACATTTGACAAAGGACTTGTATCCACAATCTACAAAGAACTCAAACAAATCAGCAAGAAAAAAGCAAATAGCCTCATCAAAAAGTGGGCAAATGACATAAACGGACATCTCTCAAAAGAAGACATACAAAAGGCCAGCAAACATGAAAAAATGCTCAAAATTGATAATCTCCAGAGAAATGCAAATCAAAACTCACAATGAGATGTCACCTTGCACCAGTCAGACTGGCAATCACTAAAAAATTTTTAAAAAAATAGATGGTGTGGATTCAGAGGAAAGGAAATTTTTATACACTATTGACAAAAGTGTAAAGTACACTCTCTATGGAAATTGCTAGGGAAATTTCTAAAAGAACTAAAAGTAAATCTACCATTTGTTCCAGCAATCACACTACTAGTTATCTACCCAAAGATACAGAGGTCATTATATAAAAAAGACACCTCCACCTGCATGTTCACTGCAGACGAATTTACAATTGCAAAGGTGTGGAATCAACCTAAATGACCATCAACATATCAATGAATAATGAAAATGTGGTGCATATACACTATGGAATACTCTTAAGACGTCAAAAAGAATAAAATAATGTCTTTTGCAGCAACTTGGATGGAATTGGAGAACATCATCCTAAGTGAACTAAATTAGGATCAGAAAACCCAACACCACATGTTCTCACTTATAAGTGGGTGCAAAAAAAAAAAAAAAAAGATCTACAAGACATAAAGAATGACATAATAATGGACACTGGAGACCCAAAAGGGGGACGGGAAAGAGGTGGGGATGAAAAATCACCAATCAGCTACATTGTGCATAGACAGGGGTAGCCGGTATATGTAAAGCCCAGATAAAAAACTATTTGTGCTCCCTAAAGCTACTGAGGTAAAAATAAGTAAAATAAAATAAAAACTCTGCAGAGCTTATCAATCAAGGACAACATAACACCAATGTGTTCTAGCAAATAGAAATGTAATTATTAACAAATTGACATAGTTCTAAAGATTTTTAATAGCACAGTTTTATGTGAGTAAAATTTTTATCAGTATATATGCATCTTCACATTTTAAGCAAATGTATATTTTTTGTTTTATTATAAAAGGCTTGGAAACACATCCTTTCCCTAATATTTTAATACTCATATTGAATTAAAGTTAATCCTAATGCAGTTATTTTATATATGTATGTATTACTACAAAAATGTCTGTTACTTGCAGAAAAAATGACATTTTTTGTCTTTAGTCCTTAGATGTAAGAAACATTAATTTACAAAGTTAATTCTAAATGAAATTAAAGAATTTGCTTTATAATCAGTCTAGAAATAGACTAGACTCAGTGTAGGGTACTTTTTGTACTCTGAAATTCAAAATTTCTATACTTTGTTCCTGGACGGTTCAGTAAGATCTTAGCATATCATTTTCTCTCAGAAAGTTCTTAACATATTGATTAGATGTTACTACTAATAAATGTTCTCTAAACAATCCCACTACTAAGAAATTAAACTGTTCAACAAAATGACCAGCTTACTGACCTAAGCTCTATTGAAATCTCCATCTCTGAATGGTATCTTGGGTTCTGAGATTTAAGGATAAATGTGATAATGTCAGATCAGTTCATTTGACACTGCATATCCTTGACCACTATGTACAAAAGTCCAATTCATCAGAGGACACTATTCTAATAAATTTATAGCTACTATTCTGCTCTTCTTCATAAAACTTCATGGTTAATTTCCCTAATAGAATTTCCTAGAAACAATAATATAATATTACCTAGAGTTCAACATTAAATAAAATGCTTTATTAAAGATTCTAATAAAACAAAATTTAAAAAGTAAGAAAAAAAAGATCTATTGATAACAAATCAGTAAAAGAGTGGATCCTTTTTTAATGACTTAGGAAACAATATACTATAAGGGAACTGCCTCAAAAATGCAATTTATTTATTTAAAAAATATGTATTCTTACATGTTTAAACTTCAGTCACCTTCAAAGTACTCTCCATTTGATGAGACTTTTTTCACTGCTCAAAATAGTTTTTCAACTTGTCAGTTTTGATGTCTTTTAGTGCTTCTGCTGTTTTTAGTTTCACATTTTCCACATGGGCAAAACATTTTCCTCTGAGGACTTTTTTCATGGACTTTTTTCATTTGGGAAATGAATAAAGTAGCTTGGGACAAGACTCAGTGAATAGGGAAGGTAGGTCATGGGGATCATGTCATTTTTTGTCAAAAACTGCTGAATACTCAGTGCAGTATGGGCAGGTGAGCTCAGAAATTACCCATCATGAAATTGGAAAATTCTTCAAAGAATCTCCAAAAATAATTCACTGAAGCTGAATGCAGCCTCTCACAGAAATGCTAGCTGGTACACTGATGTCAATGTGTTCCTAGCGGGGGAAGCCTGTACTACAAGAGGCCTATCCTCCAAAAAGTAATTTCTATCTTTTTGGGGGTCCCTCTTCATATACATATACATATGGAGTGTGTGTTTGTAGGTTCTCAGTTAATAGGGACACTAGAAAACTTTTAATTTTAAAAAAACTTAATTTAAAAAAAACAGTTAATTCTATTAAGATAATGTACAAATAAGGAAATATGAAGGTAAAAGTAGCAGAGAGTTATATGGTGTTGTATATATTAGAGTGAATGAGATATTTAAATATAAAATATTAAGATGCCCTAATAGAAATCAAATAAAGAGAAGAAAATTTTAGTTTTTATTGTGAGAAGTTCAGTATGACTGAAATATTTTACTCTGTGGTTTTTGTTTTGTTTTGTTTTTTTCTTTTCATCAGTGGCTGGCTCACTTCATAGGAAGAGATGTCTGCTGAGATGTTCTAGGCCTATATCCTGTTCCATCAGACACAGCAGAAAAAGGAAGATCTTATCTTCCCAAAAGGTATTAATAAAATCAGGGCTTATTGGGAACTGACCTAAGAAGGTGAGGAACCTTTCTTAAAACAGTCATTCAGCTGGATGATGTATTGATTGGCTCAGGTCTGGTGGCTGTCAGACTCTGCCAGGAGCACTAGATCCAAGTAGAAAAATGGTTTCCTCCAAATAAAATCAGGACTTATTTGTGTGACAAAGGGAACATAGCAAATGTGTAAACAGAAGCAACATATGTTCATTTTATTAAAAATAGCTATACAATCAATTAACAAACTATTAGAAATAAAGTAACTTTATAGGTTAACCATACACACAAATGCAATGTAAGATTTATTGCTAGTCTAAGATTGAAAATAACAGAGTAGTTCACACTTTTCCCTTTTGATCAGGGTTATAATTGCCAACTTACAACTCCCTTGAACATTCTTCTGTGTTATGCTTGAAAAGAGTGTCTAATGTTTTTCCCAAGCACCAGCAGCTGCTTATTAGAATAATAAAGGTCAAATGTTGAGGGAAAGGTAAAAGAAGAAAAAGAGAGAGAGGAAAAAGGACAGAAAAATATATCCTTATGTCTACTACTCTTATATTTTCTTGATCATGTATCATGTATACTATTTGGGAATCCTAAGGTAGAATGAAAGCTTCAAGGAATACATACAAGCTCTGCCATTCTAATTAATGTTATGTGCCCCACCCCCTCCCCTGGCAACTTCTGACTACTGCCAATTCCTTTTTCATAGCATGATGATAAATGTTCAGAGTCTGCTTATGAGTGAGAACATATGGTACTCAGTTCTCTGTTTCTGTGATACATCACTGAGTATTATAGACTCTAAATCCATCCAAGTTGTTGCAAAGTCCATCATTTTGTATACCTAATCCTGAATTGTATCCCACAACTTTAAAATAAAAATAAATTAAAAAAAGAAGCTCTGTCATCTTATTTTTAAAATTATTCTTTTATTCTCATAAATTGTGATTTCTTAAAACCCTTTACTCAATATGGAGGAAGAGACAGGCTTAACTTATTTTCAATTGTCCACAGCTTCTAAAGTATGCACCACTTTTTATATAGAGATGGAAAGTACAGTTAATCCTTGAACAACACAGGGATTGGGGTGCTGACTCCCCACTCATACAGAAATCCAGGTGTAGTTTTTGACTTGCCCCCAAATTATCTACTAATAGAATATTTGCTGGCCAGAAACTATACTGATAACACAAACCATAAATTAACGCATATTTTGTATGTATTATATACTGTATTTTTGCCATAAAGTAAGCTAGAGAAAAAAATGTTGAGAAGAAAACCATAAGAATGCAAAATATACTTACTATTAATTAAGTGATGTTTATCTCTTCCCTTCAAGAATTGTGGATTAGCAGCTTTATAGGTAAGGGCTGTTCTGATCATAAACCTGATTGCATTTGTGCAAACAGGAGAGCTAGCCTACCTCTTCCTGCCTTAAATCCTGGTCATTTTCTTCTCTTCCCTACTAATAAGTATTATTGGTGGCATTATTTCCCCAGAAAAGAATACGTCCATCTGTGTTAAAAACCTATCCACATAACTGTACTTTCTCCTCAATGATTTCCTTAATGTTATCTGGGAACCTGTTTACTATCTTTTGGCAGAATATGCTTCTCCTATTATCATAATATTTTTTAAGCCAAACCTTTTTTTAAAATTATCAAACCATTCTTTGCTGGCATTAAATTATTTTGCTTTAGATCTTTCACTTTCCTTTTGGTTTCAAGTTATGTGACTTCACTTTTTCTCAAATCATATTAGATGTAGCTATGTGATTCTAATCATAGCAGCTTTAGTAGTTCATCTCTTCAGTAAATTGTATATAGATATAACAATGATCTCTAATGGTTCTTGCATATTTTTTGTTTGTTCTGTGCAATATCACGAATCTCGAATAACACCATGGGACCCATACAAAATGCACTAGTGCTACTGGAAGTGCTCCCAAGTAGAAGAGGAAAGCAAAAATTTACCGAAAAAAGTTCAATTGCTTGATATACAGCTGTATCATGCAGCTGCAGTTATCTGCCATTTCAGAGACAATTCATTTTGTAAACAGATGACATACTGGTAAATATAGTACAGTACTATAAATTTATTTTCTCTTCCATATTTTTTTCTTAACCTTTTTCTCTAACTTTGTTAATACTGTACATAATATATATAACCTGCAAAATATGTTTCACTAGACCATTTATGTTATTGGTAAGGTTTCACATCAACAGTAGTCTATTAATAGCTCAGTCTGGGAGAAGTCAAAAGTTATACACATATTTTTAACTGACCAGGGTTTGGCACCACCAGCCCCTGTGATATTCAATAGCCAACTATAAGTAAATAAAAACTGAATTAATACACCAATAGCTGTAATTATTTTTTGTTTTTGCTTTTGTTTTTGTTTTCTTAATTGGAGTATTACTCTATCACCCAGGCTAGAGTTTAATGGCATGCTCACGGCCACCCCAAAATCAACCTGCAAAGCTCAGGTGATCCTTCTGCCTCAGCCTTTCAAGTAGCTGGTACTACAGGTGAGCACTACCACGCCTGGCTAATTTATTGATTTATTGTAGAGAAGAGGTCTTGTCAAGTTGCTCAGGTTGGTCTTGAACCCTTTGGCTCAGGCAATCCCCTCACCCTGGTCTCCCAAAGTGCTGAGATTACAGGCTTGAGCCACCATGCCTGGCCTCTAATTTTAATGTTTGAAGCTGAAGGCTTTTCTCAGTTTCAGAGCAACTTAAAAATAATATGAGTTGTTCTTAATATAATGATATTAGATTGCATAAGAGTGCAAACCTACTGTCCAAATTTCAGTCCTTTCCAAGAGCTACAAACCAATAAAAGTATAAACTGCATGTGTAATTAATACATAGTCAACATTTATGGAGATTTTTAGTGGCTATAAGAAAAGACAGACTCTGTTTCCCAAAATTTTAACAAGTAGATCAGTTAGACAAATTATACAGAGAGACCATCTGAAAAGATACAAAGCAGCACACAAAAAAAGGCTGCACTGTGTTATTCAGATATATGACGATAAGCATATTGAAAAGGATAAAAATAAGATAATTCCTACAAATCTTATTTATCCAAATTTTTATTTTATTTTAAAGATGTGGGGTACAATTCAGGGTTAGGTATACAAATGTTTATTATGCAGGTACCCTTGTTGATGAGTTGTGTTCCTCCCTCCCCTGACAGTTTCTTACTGCCAATCCCTTTCTTATAGTATTATGATAATTGTTCAAGGTCCGCTGATGAACAGACTATGGTACTCTGTTCTTTGGTTTCTGTGATAGATCACTGAGTATAATAGACTCTAAATCCATCCAAGTCCATATGTTTGTCTTTCTTTGTGGCTGCATAATATTCCATCGGGTATATATACCACATTTTTAAAATCCAGTCCAGCTTTGATAGGCAGCTTGGTTGGTTCCATGTTTTTGCTATTGTGAATAGAGTTGCAACAAACATGCGTGTACAGGTATGCTTTTTTGTAGAATAATTTGAGTTCCTCTGGGTATATTCACAATAGGTATCCAAATGTTACATTCATTCTCTCTTGTTTTTCTTCTGCTTTTATCTAAGTTAGCAATTCTTAAAGTGTTATCTTGTGACTCCTGGTAATCTTGACATCCTTCCAGGAAGTCAAGAAATCAAAACAGTTTTCTTATTAATACAGTGATGTTATTTGCTTTTCTCCACTACATTTGTATTTGCACTAATGACACAGAAGCAAATGGCAGGTTGAATGACTGATTGCTTAGAAGTGGCAAAAGGTACACAGGCAGTAATTTTTTAACTTTTAAATTTTATTTTTATTTTAGGTTTGGGGGTTCACATACATGGTCTTTACATGCATATTTGTTACAATTAGGTCTCAGGAGACCCATTCCCCAAATAGTGCACATTGTATCCTGTAGGTAATTTCTGAATTCTAATCTCCCTCCCAGCTTCTCCCCTTAATGGTGTTCCCAGTGTCTATTATTTCCATCTTTATGACAGTTTAGTTCCCACATGAGTGAGAACATGTGGTATTGATTTTCTGTTTCTGGTCAGTTCACTTAGGATGATGATTTCCGACTCCATTCATGTTGCTGCAAAGTACGTGTTTTCAGTCTTTTTTATGGCTGCATAGTATTCCACGGTGTATACCTACCACATTTTCTTTATCCAGTCAATTGTTGGTGGGCACTTGGGTTGATCCCGAGATTTTACTATTGTGAATAGTGCTGCAATGAAGATATGAGTACAGGTATCTATTTAATATATGGATTTCTTTTCCTTTGGAGCAGATACCTAGTTGTGGGATTACCTGATCAAACGATAATTCAATTTTTAATTCTTTAAGAAATCTTCAAATTGTTTCCTGTAGAGTTTTACAATCCACCAACAGTGGATGAGCTTGCCTTTTTCTCCACACCAGTGTCAATATCTCTTGTTCTTTGACGTTCTAATAACGGCCATTCTGACTGGAGTGAGATGATATCTCACTGTGGTTTTAATTTGCATTTCTCTGGTGATCAGTGATGTTAAGCATTCTTAAAAATATATTTGCTGACTGCTTGTGTGTCTTCTTTTGGGAGGTGTCCAAATATGTCCTTTACCCACATTTTGATGTGGTCAATTTTTTTGTTTGTGTTGAGATGTTTGAGTTCCTTGTAGATTCTGGATAATAGGAAATATCATCTCCCATTCAGTATGTTTTCTATTCATTATGTTTATTATTCATCTGGTTGTGCAGAAGCTTTTTAGTTTAATTAAGTCCCATTTGTCTATTTTAGTTGTTGCAGTGACTTTTGGGGTCTTTGTCATAAATTCTTTGCCTAGGCTGATGTTCAGCAGAGTGTTTCCTAGGTTTTGTTCTAGGATTTTAATAGTTTCAGGTCTTATATTTAAGTCTTTGATCCATCTTGAGTTAATTTTTTGTAGATGGTGAGAGATAGGAGTTCAGTTTTGTTCTTCTGTACATGGCTAGGCAATCTTCCCAGCACTATTTATTGAGTAGGATGTCATCGTTCCACTGTTCACTTTTGTTGGCTTTGTCGAAGATCAGTTGGTTATAGAAATATGGGTTTGTTTCTGGGTTCTATAATTTGTTCCATTGATCAATCTTTCTATCTTCATACCATGCTGTTTTAGTTACTATAGCCTTATAGAATAATTTGAAGTCAGGCAGTGTGTTGCCTCCACAATTTTTATTTCGCTTTAAATTGCTTTGGCTATTTGGGCTTTTTAAAATTCCATTAAACTTTAGAATTATTTTTTGTAGTTCTGTAAAGAATGAAGCTGATACCTTGATTAGGATTACATTGAATCTGTAGATTATTTTGCGCAGTGAAGTCATTTTAACAGTATTGATTTTTCCAAATCATGATCATGGGGTGTTTTTCCAATTATTTGTGTCACCGACAATTTCTTTCATCAGTGTTTTGTAGTTTATTTGTGGAGGTCTTTCACTGTCTTAGTTAGGTGTATTCATAAGTATTTTATTTGTTTGTTTTTTTTTTAATTTTTGTTTTTTCAAGTTGAAGTCTTACTCTGTTGCCTAGGCTGGAGTGCAGTGGCACGCTCACGGCCAACCAAGCAGTGACCTGCTGGGCTCAGGCAATCCTTCTGCCTCAGCCTTCCAAGTAGGTGGAACTACAGGTATGCGCTACCATGCCTAGCTAATTTTTTGTTTGTATGCTTTGATTTATTGTAGAGATGAGGTTTCACCAAGTTGCCCAGGCTGTTCTCAAACCTGTGGGTTTAGGCAATCCTGTAACCTCTGCCTCCCAAACTACTGATTATAGGCTTGAGCCACTGTGCTCAGCCAGGTATTTTATTTTTTGTGTGTGCCTAGTGTGAATGGGATTGAGCTCTTGATCTTGTTCTTAGTTTGAGGACTGTTGGCATATAGGAATGCTGCCAATTTTGTGGCAGTGGTTTTTTTGCACTGGTTTTGTATCCTGAGACTTTACTGAAGTCATTTATCACATCTAGAAGCTTCATGGAGGAATCTTTAGTGTTTTCTAGGCACACAATTATGTCATTCATCCAAACAGGGATAGTTTGACTTCTTCCTTATCAATTTTGATACCTTTTATTACTTTCTTTTACAGGATTGTTAAGACTTCCAGTAAAATGTTAATAAGAATGATGAGAGTGGACATCCCTGTCTTGTTCCTCTTCTTGGGGGAAATTTTTTCAACTTTTCCTAGTAAGTATGATGTTGGCTGTATGTAGTTCATATTATTTTGAGATGTTCTTTCAATGCCCAGTTTGTTGAGGGCTTTTATCATAAAGAAACGTCGGATTTTGTCAAATGCCTTTTCTGCATCTATTGAGATGATATGTTTTTTATTTTTGCTTCTGTTTATGTGGTGTATCATGCTTATTGCTTTGCAACTATTGAACAATCCTTACATACTTAGAATGCCTGCTTGGAATCACCACTTGGTTATGATGAATACTTTTTTGATATGTTGTTGAATTTGGTTTGCTAACATTTTGCATTTTAGCATCTATATTCATCAGGGAAATAGGCCAGTAGTTTTCTTTTTTGTTGTTGTTTTGTCCTTGCCTGATTTGGGTACGTGTGATACTGGTTTCATAGAATGAGTTGGGGGGGAGTCTCTCCTCCTCCATTTCCTAGAACAGTTTCAGTAGGATTGGTACCAGCTCTTTGTACATCTGATAAAATTTGCCTGTGAATCTGTCTGACCCTGAGCTTTTTTTTAGGTGGGAGTGGATTTTTTACTACTGATTCAATCTCATTGCTCATTTTTGGTCTTTTCAAGGTATCTATTTCTTCTTGGTTCAGTCTTGGGAAGTTGTATGTTTTCAGAAATTTATTCATTTCCTCTAGGTTTTCCAGTTTGTTGCCATAGAGGTGGTCATAGTATCATATTATCTTTTTTATTTCTGTGATATCAGTTGTTATGTCTTCTCTGTCATTTTTGACTGAATTTATTTGAGTTTTCTCTCTTTTTTCCTGGTCTGTCAATTGTGATTATCCCTTCAAAAAACCAACTTTTTGATACATTGTTCCTTTTTATTTTTTTGTCTTAATGTCATTAAGTACTGCTCCAATATTTGTTATTTCTTTTATTTTATAGCTTTAGGTTTTTCTTATTTTCCTAGTTCCTTGAGGTATAAGGTTAAGCTGTTAATTTCTGATCTTTCTGTGTTTTTGATGTAGGCATTTGATAATATTAGCTTTCCTCTCAGGATTGCCTTTGCTGTTTCCCAAAGGTTTTGTTATGTTGTGTCACTATTTTAATTTGTTTCAATAATTTTTAAAAATTTCTGTCTTAATTTTATTGTTTATCCAAGGGTCATTCAAGAGCAAGTTGTTCCATTTCCATGCAGTGGTGTGGGTTTGGGAGCTCCACTTAGTGTTGACTTTTAATTTTATTCCACTGTGGTATGAAGAGATGCTTGGCATAATTTTGTTTTTGAATTTGAGACTTGCTTTATGACCAAGGATATCACCTATTTTGGAGAATGTTTTGTATGGAGACGGGAAGAATGTGTATTTTGCACTTGTTGGATTCTTAGATGTCTGTTAGGTTAATTTGATCTTCAGTCCTATTTAAGTCCAGTGCTTCTTTATTAATTTTCTACTTTGATTATCTGTCTAATGATGTCAGAGGGATGTTGAAGTCACTCACTATTATGGTATTGTTATCAGTATGATTTTGGAAGTCCAGTAGTGTTTGCTTGATGAATTTGGATGCTCTGCTGTTTAGTATGTATATCTTTAAGATAGTTAAATCTCCTTGTTGAAGTTCACCCTTTGCCATTATGTAATGTCCTTCTTTGTTTTCTTTTTTCTTTTTTTACTCTTTTTAGTTTAAAGTCTGAACATGTCTGACATGAGGATGGCTATTCCTGCTCATTTTTGTTGTCTATTTACCTGAAATATGTTTTTTTGGTCATTTACTTTGAGCCTGTGACTGTCTTTGGCCAGTAAGTGGGTCTCTTGTAGGTAGTACATGATTGGGTCGTGTTTTTTTAATTGTTTTTATTGTCCTGATTATTTCAAGTGGGGCAGTTTGCCCATTTACATTCACGGTTAGTATTAATATGTGGGGTTTTGTGCCTGCCATTATGCTGTAAGCTAGCTCACTTGGAGATCCCAATGTGTACTGACTGTGCTGTATAGACACTGTGAACTTTGAGCTTGTGTGCTCTTTTGTGGTAGTGAGTCATTGTTTCTTTTCAAAGTTTAAAATTCCATTGAGTATCTCTTGTAAGTCCAGTTTAATGGTGACAAATTTCCTTAGTGTGTGTTTGTCTTGGAAGGATTTAATTTTTCCTTTGTTTATGGAGCTTCATTTGGCTGGATGAAATTTTTTTTTTCTTAAAGAGGTTAAAAATAGGACCTTATTAGTTTCTGGCCTATAGAATTTCTGTTGACAAGTCTGTTGCCAGTCTGATGTCCTTTTGTTTATAAGTGATTCAGTTCTTCTCTCTTGCTACTCTTAGAATATTTTCTTTTATGTTGACTTTGGAGATTCTGACAATAATATGCCTTGATGAAGTTCTTTATGTGATATATTTTGCAGGAGTCCTTTGGGTTTCTTGTATCTGGATTTTCTCTCTTCTTAAATTATTTCCTCAAAAATGTTTTTCATACTTTTTACTTTAACTTCTTCTCCCTCTGTTTTGCTCATTTTTCTTGATTCTTTTTTCTTTGTTTCCGTCTAATTGGATTAGTTCCAAGAGCCCATGCTCTGTCTCTGAGATTTTTTTCTTCTGCTTGTTTTAACCTATTGCTGTGTCTTTGTCCTGTATTTTATATCTCCTACAATATGTTTTTTAGTTATATGCTTTGTTTTTTTTTTTAAGTTGTCAAGCTCTCCTTTTACCTCCTGCATTATTCTGCTAATTTCTTTGAGTTGGTTATCAGTTTTGTCTTGGATCTCATTGAGCTTCTTTATAATGAATATTTTGAAATTGTTGTCTGACATTTCAAGATTTTCATTGTGGTTAGTTTCCACTGTTGAAGAATTGGTAAACTCCTTTGGAGGAGTAAGACTCTGTTTTTTAATACTTCAGAGTTGTTCTCTGGTTCTTTTTCATCTGGATGAACTACAGAGGCTAATCTGTAGGCATTCTTTTGATAGATGGCCTGTGTATGTAGGCATTTCCAGGTGATAGTTGTAATAGCAATGTAGTGGGATTGTGGGCTGGCTCACTGTTTCTTGTGAGGTTACAGTGGTGGGAGTTTTGGAAAGCTTAACTCGCTCCTTGATAGTGTATTCTGGTATGATCAAACTACTTGTTGTTATGGGTTATTCAGCCTTCGGGTCAGCAGGTGGTGCCTTCAGGTATGGGCTGGCTACTATCCATGCAGATGGGTGTTTACTTGATCCTTATTTACTGGAGATGCGTTCAGTTGTCTCAGCAGTGAGCTTTTTTGCAGAGTGTACTGTGGTCTGTGTTCCCAGTTCAGTCCCATGGAGGGGAGAACAAAAATGAGTAAGGACAAACTGGAAGAAGGCCCCACCTACAGGTCTACTGATGCCAGGCACAGGCACCCACTCTGAGGCTGGGTCTGGTGTGTGGTCTTCAAGTGCCCAGAAGTATGCCTTGGTGAGGTGTTAAGGGACCTCTGTTGTCTTGAGTTCTCTGTTTAAGGAGGGGAGAGTGGCCTGAGCTTCTAATCTAGCAGATTGTAAACTCCAGCTACTTGGGACTATGTCTGGGCATTGAACAGAGAAAACAGCAGAGTGCCAAGGACTTTACCCCTTGGGGAAGGAGTGTCTTGGACTTCTACTCCAGATGATTAGGTTTGGGAGGGCGAGGAGCACAAGAGGCCTTGTTGCACTTGGATGGTTGTGCAGGGAAGGACTGTCTGGCTTGGGCTACTAATCCAGGTGTGTAGAGATGGGGGGCTGCCTGACCCTTGGTGCAGGGGGCAGTACACTCCCCTGTCAGACTTAGGGAACAAGCTGTGGTGCCCCATAATGACATCCACAGCTCATTTCTGGCCTAGGCATCAGGTTTTACTACTCAGGAGAGACTACAGGGTTAAGAACTATCCTGCCACTCAGACTGCTGGTTCAAGTACAGAATGAGGTCCCTCCTGCTGGTCTCCTATAGGTTAGACTGTTTTCTCAGTTGTGCACAAGTAAGAAGGCCCTCCTTTTTCTCTGTATTACTGAAGCATGCCATTCCAGCTAGTCCTTGAAGGAGGCTGGGATTCTTAGCAGTGGTGCTTGCTGAAGAGTTCCAGATTGAAAAACTGATGTAGGTTGTAGGACTCACTTTTCATGAGAAACCACATCTGCTGCCAGTTTCTTTCAGCTCAGAATGCAGATTCTACGGTGTGGAAGTTGAGGCCCCCTGTTAAAACCTGTCATTTAGGAAGATATTCTGGGTGTTCCTTTGTGTTGCTCGGGCCCCTGGACACCACTGCCAGAGGGGTGAGTCAAGGTGAGGCACCTAGGCAGTGGAACACTGAGAGAAATTCTGGGTTGAAAATCTGACAGTGGCAGCCTCTCTTTCCAGGATGGAAACACGATTTTGGGGGTGGAGGTCTTCTGCTGCTCCCAGCCAAAGTCTGAAACAAGCCCTGGTCATCTCAAACCCTGGGGCAAACTCCTAGTTCCCACTTTGAACTGGGTGTGGGAAGTCTCTCCCTCTGCTCCAGAGAGAGCAGCCTAGTCTCTAGACAGAAAACCCAAGTGCCTGCAAAGGTCACTGTTGGTGCAATAATAAGCCCCCTATTAAAAAGGTGTCTAGCCGGGCTCAGTGGCTCAGCTTGTAATCCTGCGCCTTTGGGAGGCTGAGGTGAGTGGATCGCCTGAGCCCGCGGGTTTGAGACCCGCTTAGGCAGGCGAGACCTCATCTCTACAATAAATAAAAAAAATCAGCTGGGCGTGGTAGCGCATGCCTGTAATTCCGGCTACTTGGAAGGCTGAGGCGGAAGGATCGCCGGAGCCCAGCAGGTCGAGGCTGCGGTGACTGGGAGTGGCCACTGCACTCCAGTCTGGGCAACAGAGTGAGACTCCAACTCAAAAAAAAAAAAAAAGGTGTCTGTCTCAAGCGACCTGGATTTGTGGAAACGTCCGTGACTTTGCAGGATTTCTTTCTCTCTCATTAACTTTTGAATTCTCCCTGAAGAAGCTCCAGAGGACAGGAGAAAGGGGGTGTTCTCTCATGGCCTGAGTTACACAGATCCTTGGTTGGAAAGTACTTCTCAGTGGGGAGTTTTCAGTCTTGTCCAGTGGTCCAAAGACTGCACTCACTTTTTTGCTGCAGAATGCCATATGAGGGCTTTTTGCCCTCTCTTTCCTCCCTGAGATGTAGGATGTCCTCTGCCATTTTGGTGAATTTTCATATTCCTTCTTGGATTGGGGTTTGCTATGTTGGTTTTCCCACACTATTTCACACTGTTTTGGCAGGTGAGGAGTGCTTGGAAATCTCTAACCAGTGATCTTGAAAACAATTTTTTTAAGAGACGTATTCTAGCTATGTTGCCCAGGCTGGTCTTGAACTTCTGACCTCAAGCAATCCTCTTTCCTCAGGTTTCCAATGTGCAAGGATTACAGGATGAGCCATCACACCCAACCTACTGGTATTCATTTTATTTTTCACTGGCATCCACTGTCAGCAAACAATAACAGTTTCATTTAAGAATGTCCTTGCTTTGCAGAAACTTTTCAGTTTAATGAGGTCCCACTTATCTATCTTATCTCTTATGGCATGGACATCTGGGGTTTTAATCAGGAATTGGTGCCTACTCCTATTTCTGTAAGCGTGTCTCCTGTATTTTCTAAGATTCTTATAGTTTAGAGTTTTACATTTAGGTCTTTGATCCATTTAGAGTTGATTTTTGTGTATGGTGATACTAGATAAGGGTCCTGTTTCAATCTTCTGCATGTGGTCATCCAGTTTTCCCAGCACCATTTACTGAATAGGTTCTCTTCAATACCACATTGAGATATCAACTAACCCCAGTAAGAATGGCCATCATTAATAAGACAAACAACAACAAATGCTGATGAGGATGTGGAGAAAAGGGAACATTACACTGCTGGTGGGAATGCAAATTAGTTCAACCTCTATGGAAAACAGTGTGATGATTCCTAAAAGAACTAGAAATTGACCTTCCATATGGCCCAGCAACCCCCCTACTGGGAATATAAGCAGAGGAACTCAAATCATTCTACAAAAAAGATATTTACACATGCATATTTGCACAACATAGAACCAACTGTGTTGCCCATCAAAACTGGACAGGATTAAAAAAGTGTGGTACATACACATAATGGAATATTACACAGCCATAAAGAAAGACAAACATATGAACTTCACAGCAACTTGGATGGATTTAGAGTCTATAATACTCAGTGATCTATCACAGAAACAAAGAACAGAGTACCACGTTCTCACTCATAAGTGGATCCCGAACATTTATCATAATACTTTAAGAAGGAGATTGGCAGGATGGGGATGGAGACACAACATCAATAAGGGTACCTGATCTCAAACCAGGCAAAGTGGGGGCCAAAAAGAGACCCAATCTTTACCTATACAATGTCTGCTTGTGTTCCTAATCCTGAATTGTACCCCACATCTTTAAAATAAAATATATAAAAGAAAAAAAAGAAATAAGGATGTTAAGAACTCAGAGTGAGAAGCTGCTAGATTTGCTACTCAGCTCATCATCCTAAATCATTCAGGTCATATCAGTAGGATACCGACATCCTGCTTATATTTCTTGCTGGTTTGATCATGTTTATTTGCAAAGCCAAAAAATGATTTAGCATTTCTCGACTGGGCATGGTGGCTCAAGCCTGTAATCCTACACTTTGGGAGGCCGAGACAAGAAGATTGCCTGAGCCCAGGGGTTTGAGACCGGCCTGGGCAACTTGGCAAGTACTTGTCTTTACAATAAATAAAAAAAATTAGCCAGGCATGGTAGCACATGCTGTAGTACCAGCTACTTGGAAGGCTGAGGCGGAAGGATAATGGCTACCACACTCCAACCTGGGCCACAGAGTGAAACTACAACTCCAAAAAAAATAACAAAAACAAAAACGGTTTAGCTTTTCTAAAATCCTCTGATACTTGTTTCAATAATAGTATATCATGCAAGGTCAATGACATTCAAGGCTTTCTGTGTAGTTTTCACTGGTTTACTGGTGCTTTGTGTGTTGTGAGATTTACGTTTGCTTTTAGTGCTATCAAGGAAGATAACAGAACATTGCTGGTGTGGATAAGATCACAGTTCGTCCAAACATCCCATTGAATACTCTGCACAACATCTGCCTCAAACTCTATCAGCTATGGCAGAATGAACCCACAATGTCTATTTAAATTAAATAGTTGAAGACTGGTAAGTTTGGTAAATTATTACAGTATATTTTACATTCTTCAAAGAGGAGAAATGTTTTTGAGACATTTGCTTCATAGCAGCTTCTGGAATTTAATTTTTTTTGTATATAACAAGAAAATGACTTTTTACATAATTTTGAGAAGACTAAGTCAAAGTTCCAAACATAAATAAGATACTTAAAAGGGAAAGGAAAGCAAGAGTGAAAAGAAAGAAAGGAAAAGTGAGAAGAATGAGGAGAGTGTCAAGAAGAAAGCAAAGGAGAAGGAAAAAAAAGGAGAGAGGGAAGAAGAATCTAGGCTTCCTAAAGACAGAATTCTCACACTTGAAGCACATGGATATGTAAGTTACTGAATCTTGTGCTAGAATTTATTTATCTATTGATAATTATCCTCAGCTGCATACATTTGGAAAGATGAATTCATCAGTGTTGTAGGGTTACCTCTTTTTCATTCTATTTAGTGTTCTCTCCCTCACAGCTCCTCCCTTCTCCCTTCCCACCACCCCATCTCTTTCTTGTACTCTCTCTAATAACTAATTTCACCAAATAAACTGGCTTATGAAAAGAGTTGTCAATGAGTATTCTTTATTTTAGTCACTAAATTTATTCTAATTCTGAAGTTATTTATATTCATGATGTTATTTCACATCAATTACAATCATGTTCAAAATAAAAATGAAAGATCCATTAGTGTTCATAGTACATCCCCATAAGTTCTTAGTATATTTGTGAGTAGTAAGCATTTTGGGAATTCTGTTATGAACATATTCATTACAGAAATCATAATTGAACACATTTGATACACATGATGAAAGTGGTTAATACTGCTTCTGGTTTGAAAAACTTTTCAAAGAAATATAGGTTTTATTTTCTTTTACTTTTTTCGTGGCAAATGGAAGCCAAATTGAGAGGACAGGTCAGGGGAAAGGAGAAACACATATAGACTCAATTGTTAAATAACTTGGAAATGTTACTCTAACTTATTTATCCACATCATGTCTTTGAGTATTTTATATTATTTCTGTCTTTTTAATAATATGTAGCAAATATTGCATGAATATATTTTAATTGTTTTCTGACTTTTGAGAGTTCACCCTTATGTGTTCTAGAAATATCAAATGATGCTCTTAATGAAAATTGTCACTATATTACTCTACAATCTATGGTAGAAATGACCTGAAAAATGTAATTCATTGTATAAAACTAACTCTTTTCCGAAAACGGTAGGTACCAATGATAGCTTAGTTAATACTAGATGAAGAATGTATTAAAAGATTCTCTACACATATTAGAGGAAAACTAAAGGAAAAATTTGTTTTTACTTTGATAAGTATAGTTACTAGATAAATTGTCTTTTAAATATTTCAAACATTTTACGACCAGCTTAGGGAACATAGGAAGACCTCATCTGTACAAAGCATTAAAAAAAAAAAAAATTAACCAAGTAAGGTTGCACACACCTGTAGTCCCAACTACTCGGTAGACTGAGATGGGAGGATGGCTTGAGCCCAGGAGGTTGAGGCTGTGGTGAGCCATGATTGTGCCACTGTACTCCAGCCTGGGTGACAGAGTGAGACTCAAACTCAAAAACAACAAGTAAATAAGTAATAAAAAAGTAAATAAATAAATGAAAGTTTCAAACTTTCTAAAGTTTCTGACAAATGTAGGGAATACTGTGATATTCAAATGATGCTATCCGTAATAGCTCCCCTCTTCAGGACTGAGGCATTCCTTCAGCTGCTAAAGCATTGGTTTATGATAATGGCCATACAAGATTTGGTGACTAGAGTTTGTGACACAGAGTAAATTTAACAGATGCTAATTCTTCTTTCTGTACTTTTTATTTCACTTGAGTCTTCCAATAACAAGGACTTTTTAAGATGTTTTCATTTTGATCTATTTCTTTTATTTCTTCTCTCAATAATTCAATTTGACAAACATTTTATAATAGCCAAGTTAGGTTGTCAATTAGAGAGTTACAAGGATGATTGAGACTAATTTTCTTAGGAGGACAATGACATTTTATGAAAATGAAAGCTGAATTAAGACTTAAAGGACAAGTTCTGAAGATACTTTTAATTTTGTTGGCATGAGAGAAGACATCCCAGGAAAAGAAAACAGGGACAATACAGAGAAAAAGTTATGAACATTTTCTATTATCCTAGATTATAATTATCACAGACTTTTGTAGTTGGAAAGTTCCACGGAGTTCACTAATTCCATTGATCTACCAATCATGTGACTTATATCCCTGGAGTTGGTAGAGGAGACTCCAGATCACAAAAGCAAAAGAGAGACAGATTGTGTTTTATAAAAAATATATTGCACTAAATATAAAATGTTAAAAACTGTAGCCTCTTTCATTCACCTTATTTGACATATAAGAAAGCAGTATACAATGGCAACTTTATGTACAGAGAGATCCTAAGCAGAAAAGCCACATTATAAATTTGACTGTTAGTTCATGTTCATTGATTCAATAGAATTCTAGAACAATCGGTCTGTTTTTCAATAATTTTCAAGAATAAAAAAATAAAAGTCCCTTTAAAGTGAAGTGCCACTGTGTGAAAGATAAGCAAAGACTAATTTTCTAAAGTAATTTCATATAAAGAATAAATATATGCAGCTCAAAACACTATACTTCTAAAAATATCAAAAATAAATATCTACTGACAAATTAAAAATATTCTTTCACAAATGAAATATATTTCTGAATATTATTATAGAAAGATTTATTATCCATCTTAAAATATATTTATCATCCATCTTTTAAAAGATAAAAAAGGTAGAGATAATTTCTAATGAGTGTTAACAATGTGAGAACACTTTAGGACAAAATATTGGAAACTGAATGAATTCTCATAAGTTTAAAAAATAAGTTGACCCAAACATATGATTCAAAAAAATATATTTTTGAACTTACTCAGTTTCTCTGTTTTTCTTACTTTGTGACACTAGAATTTCAAAAGACTTTACTGCTCAAAACAATCAAATTAAATATCTGATTTTATTTTTTTCCAGATTTGGCTAGTAATTTTACTAGATTGATCTTAATCAGATTAAAAAATATGCAATTTTTCCCGCTCAGAGTTTCATCCTTCTTATTGGAAATCTGTTTATTTTGCAGTTATGAAAGTGATAAACAGAAGCAAAAAATGCTTAAATTCACATGTTTTCCCCAGATTTGCAAAAATATAAAATATTGGCTTTTGAAGGTAAATGTTCTGTAAAAAGGAGTGTCTAGGTTTAACAAATATATAATTCATCTATAAAACAATCAACAACAAATATATGTTAAAGTTTAAAAAAACATTTAAAGACCTCTCTTTTAATTTTTCTTTTTTTCGTGGTGAGAACACAACATGAAACCTATCCTCTTAATTTTTTAAGTATATGATACAGTATTGACTACAGGTAAAATAAAGTCAAGACTGCATATCTTTAGAAATTATTTACCTTGCTTACTAAAAGTTTAAGCCCATTGATTAGTAACTCTCTAATTCTTCTACCCACAGCCACTGGCAACTTCCATGTCACTCTAGGATTCTATAAATTTGACTAATTTAGATACTTTATGTAAGTGAAATCATGTAGCATTTTTCTTTCTGTGACTGGCTTATTTTGACTTAGCACACTGTCCTCAAGATTAATCTATGCTGTGGCATACTACAGAATTTCCCTTTTTCCCCCCCAAGGCTGAATAGTATACCCTCTAGTTACATACCACATTTTCTTTCTGCAATGATCTTTTAATGGACATTCAGGTTTTTCCCCACATCTTAGCTATGATGACTAGTGCTTTAAAGAACATGAAAGTGTTAATATCTCTTCGAGATCCTGATTTCAGTTCCTTAGAATAAATACCTAGAGGTGTTATTACTAGATCATGTATTAGTTCTATTTTTAATTATTCCACACTGTTTTTCATAGTGATTGTGACATTTTGTAACAGTGTTCA
The DNA here is from genome assembly GCF_000164805.1 of Carlito syrichta. Classification (NCBI taxonomy): domain Eukaryota; kingdom Metazoa; phylum Chordata; class Mammalia; order Primates; family Tarsiidae; genus Carlito; species Carlito syrichta. The sequence continues at coordinate 79,357 of NW_007249139.1, forward strand.
AGTGTTCAAATTTCTCTACATCCTTACCAATACCTGCCTTTTTTTTTGCTTCTAAAAATAATATTCATTCTAATATAGGTGAAATAATATCTCATAGATTTGTGGTTTTGATGGTTTTGAATTCCATGTTGATATAGTGATATTTAGCCCTTTTACATAGAACTGCTGCTGGTTGTCTATTCATGTTCTTAGTCTATTATTATTATTATTATTATTTTAAGTCAAGAGTCTCACTCTGTTGCCCAGGCTGGAGTGCAGTGGCATGCTCACGCCCACCACAGCCTCCACTTGCTGGGCTCAAACGATCCTTCTGCCTCAGCCTTTCAAGTAGTTGGAACTCCAGGCATGTGCCACCATGCCTGGCTAATTTTTTGATTTATTATGAAGTCTCCCTAAGTTGCCCAGGCTGGTGTCGAGCCTGTGGGCTCAGGTAATCCTTTCATCTCGGCCTCCCAAAGTGCTGGGATTATAGGTATGAGCCACTGCTCCCAGCCTTTGCCTATTTTTAAATTGGGTTATTAGCTTTTTTTTTTTTTTTTTTAGCTTTTAAGCTGTAATTGTTCCTTATATATTTTAGATAACAACCCTTTATCAGATATATGATTTTCAAATATTTGTTACCATTCCATAGGATGCCTTTCATTAAGTTCTTTTTTTTTTTTTCCTGTTCAGTATCTTTTAGTTTGAGTAGGTAGTCCCATTTACTTAATCTTGCTTTGTTGTTTGTGCTTCTGGTGTTGTATCTATGAAATCACTGTCAAAATCATTATCAGGAAGGTTTTCTCTTATATATTCTACTAGGAATTTTGTAGTTTTACAGTTATGTTTAAGTCTTTGATTAATTTTGAGTTGACTCTTACATATGATAAGGATTCAATTTTATTCTTTTACATTTGAATATCCAGTTTCTCAACTCCATTTGTTGAAGAGACTATTCTTTTCCCATTGTGTATTCTTGGGACCCTTGTTGAAAATCAGTCAACTATTTATATATGAATGGATTTATTTCTCAGTTTTCTATTCAACACAGTACTGGAAATCCTAGCCAATCAAATTATGTAAGGAAAAGAAGCTTAAAGGTATCCAAAGTTGCAGGATACAAAATTAGCATATAAATGTCAGTTGTATTTCTGTAACACAAACTATCTGAAAAAGAAATTAAGAATATTATCCTACTACAATAACACCAAGAATAAAATACTTAGGAATAAAATTAACTAAAGATGCAAAAGATTAGTTTACTGAAAACTACAAAATGTTGATGAAGGAAATTAAATATACAACAAATGAAAAACATCATGTGTTTAGGAATTGAAAGAATTAATATTGTTAACTTGTTCATATTATCCAATCTACAGATTCTGTGCAAATATTATTAATGGCATTTTTTTTTAACAGAAACAGAACAAATAATTCTAATGCGCTTATGGAACCATGAAAGACCACAAATGACAAATCAATCTTGAAAAAGGACAACAATCTACTTTCAGTGGGTAGCACGGTTGGTTTCATGTTTTTGCTATTGTGAATAGTGCTGCAATAAACACATCTGCATGGGTATCTTTTTGTAGAGTGACTTGAGTTCCTCTATTATGCAGCCACACAGAAGGACAAAATTATGGACTTCACAACAACTTGGATGTATTTAACTTCTAATCATAATCAGTGGTCTATCACAGAAATAAAGAACTGAGTGTCGCATGTTCTCACTCATAAGTGAACCCCGAAAACTTGTCATAGTACTGCAAGAAAGGGATTGGCAGTAGCAGGACACTGCCAGGGTGGTGGATGGGATGGGGAACATAACATCATTCATTAAATGTACCTGATTCTAAGCCAGGTGAAGTGAGGACCAATGGAAGGTTCCAACTTCACCCGTACATTGACCACTTATGCACCTAATCCTAAATTGTACCCCACATCTTTAAAATAAAATAATAAAAAAAGGACAACAAAGCTATAGATATCATACATCTATTTTAAAATATTTTATAAAGCCACAGTGAACAAAGCAGTATAGTACTGGCATAAAGTCAAGAATCTCTTTAGATTCTAAAATCGGAATATTTAGGAAGGTATTTTTAAACTATGTTATCTAATTTATTTTTTAAAACCAAACATTGAAAGATCTTCTCGGCCATGCTTTTTTTAAGTTCTGGCCATCTCTTTGGTCTTAGAGAAGTAGATCCACCATCTCTCTCATCCACTTTCTAAATAAATTATCTTTCCCAATCTAAAAAAATAAAAAGATAGATCTTCTCAACATTAGGTAATTTTCTTACCATTTTTAGTTTTATACTTAAAAAATGCACATGCATGTTTATTGCAGCATTATTTACAATAGCAAAAGCATGGAATCAACTGTGCTGCCCATTGAAAGAAAACTGGATAGAAAAAATGTGGTACATATACACAATGGAATATTATACTACCATAAAGAAGGACAAAATTATGAACTTCGCAGCAACTTGATGGGGCTTAGAGGCTATAATCACAGAAACAAAGAACTGACTACCACATGTTCTCACTCATAAGTGGACCTTAAGCAATTATCATAATACTATAAGAAAGGAATGGAAGTAGTTGGAAACTGCCAGGGGAGGGGGAGGCGGGATTGGCAGTAGTGGGAAACCGCCAGGATGGGGTGCACATCTCATCACAAGGGTACCTGCATAATGAACATTTGTATACCTAATCCTGAATAGTATCCCACAACTTCAAAATTAAAAATAAAAAAAAAATTAAAGATAAGAAATTGCCATTGTCACATGAATTCAGTAACATATTATTTAAAAATTCAAGATACAATTATCTCAGTGCATTAGAGAATGTAAGTGCTCAAGGAGTCACTATATTTCTCTTTTTAATCTAAACTATTCTTCTTAATTCTTTAGAATTACTGTTTTTTATATTTAACCTTCATTGTGTTAGATTTTTATACTTGTATGTGAATTTGCATTTCTACATAAGTTGGGCTCAAATTATATGAAAAATATAACCCTGTGTTTAGTTTGTTTAGCAAAAAGTTAAGCAAGCTCAGGTGACATTTATTATGCCACGTCTTACATATAATAATTGCATTAATTAGTAAAATTGATTACTTTATTTATTCAGAAAGGAATACTTCCAGAGATTTAATTGTAGGGTAAAATTGAGTATTTTCAGATTTATGTTATGTCAGTAAAGATAAACCTATCTTAATTTAAATATCACCTATTTATCATGTGCATATATTGACTCTTACATAGAAGTTTCTATGCATATATGAGTTTCTAATATTTCTGCTCAGAAAAGAGGCTATTTATAGCATATGCCTAAATTCATGGTTAAAATTATTTATGAAAGGGTTGACTTTATCATCAGCTGTTAAAAAAAGGCATATAAGAACAAACTCAATTTCTACTACAATTATTTTTCCCTTTCCTGACAACTTCTTTTCTTATAGTTTATAGCTTTACTGTGGCCTTATCAGTTGTGGTTTGTATTTATTAGCTGTTTTCTTTTCTCCTTGTCCTTTGCCTAACTGAATTTAAATCTGTGTGAACGCAAGAATATGTCTATGCTTTAATAACCCATTAGAAGTCACACTTTACTTTTATTAATGATTTCCACCTTAGCAAACAGCCATTTTGGAGGTAAGATATTCCCTAATGAGACATTTATCAATTATCTTCTTCCTCATTTATTTCTGCTCTGCCATGAGTTTTACTTATTTATCTTGCTTTTGTTTATTTTGTTACCTGATCATCTTTATTCAAAACTGAAAAGAAATTATAATTTAGTAGGAAGTTTTCTGGGACAAAAATCATCAGGGATAACTGAAATATGCTGTGAAAGATTTTAAAGGTTATTCTAGATCTCAAAAAGTATATTTTAAAAATTATTTTAAGTCTTTTAGTGTTCTAAGAAACTTTGTTTTCACTCTGACTGAACACAAATTCAGAAGAAAGAGTGAAATAATTATTTAAAATTTTTTCCAAAAGGTGTATATTCAATAATTCAGCATAGGGCAGTAAATCAAAGAATAGACACTTAGAAATTAAAAATTGAAATCCTGATTATGATACTTTGCACTGCAAGCATGCCAATTTTTGTGAAGCTAATTAGTTTTCTATAATGAAAAACAGTATAATTGAGTCTATATGGTTATGAGATGAAATTGAAAACAATTGCATATTTCCTGAAATTTATATTCCTAAATTATCAAACATAATTGTTTTTAGTTTTGCAGGTAATTGACTTGCAATGTTATAAAGTTATTGAAATATATTCCTGCTTTGAAATCTCTTCATAATCCATGTCTCAACAACTTCTTCATTTCAAAGACTTCAGAATGCTAACATTTTTAACTCATTGGTTACCGGTAAAGATTTTTTTTTTATATGTAATAAGAGAGTTCCTTTTTAAAGAAAATAACACTTTCTCATAGGTAGCAGCAATCTTTTATATTACTGTCAAGTCAATATAAGTACTACAGGAATATTTGAACTAGAGTGGAGAAAATCCTTACTTCAAACAACCTGAAATGGTAACACTGTAATGTTGTTGTATTATTGAAACAATTCTGCAAAGTTTTACATAAGCGATATAAGCAATTTTGTAATACGCTTCACGTTTGACATTTTCAAATATGACAAGGTTAAAAAACTAAAAGAACTACAAGAAAATTATTTATTCAAGAGAATAAAAAATAGAAAGTAAAATATTACTGCGTTATGAATTCACAGAGAATCAAATTAAGTAATTTATGTGCAAAAGAAAATAGAACAAAATTTGAGAGAGAATTGTTTGATTAAATTGGCAAGTAGGTGAGATGTTATAAAGCACTGTATTGTTCAAATAATGGGTGAGCATAACTTGTAAAATATCAGCTTGTTTAGATTACAAAAAAATTCCAAATCAAAGAGGGATATCTGAACGAACTTTTATTTGGCATTTAATCTACCGCCCAGTGCATGTCCTGGGTTGCTCTGTCCCACGCAGTTACAGAGATCCAGGCTGATAGAGGCCATGCTGCCTTATGTTTTTGATCTGGAATATAATGCTACCTTGTCTGGTGCAACAGGAGAAAAAAAGAGGATTGTATAATTCAAAATTTTGTCTAAGAAGTAAGATAAATTACTTCTTCTCACAGTCTATTAGGTAGATTTAATTATCTATCTCTGGCCTACCATCAAGAAACTAAAAAATATATTCTTTACTACAGATCCTGAGAGAGGAGAAAATTAGGTATTCGTGAGCACTAGTGTTGCTCATTGTACAGAATAAAGGTATTTCTGTTAAATTTTACCTGATTAATTTGCAATTTTCTTTCTTAAGGATATTTAATGAGGATCAGGTACTCAAATTTAAATTAAAGCTACTTCATTTTAATGACATTTACATTTTCATCATTCTAATAATATTTTGTCTTTTATGAAACAAATTATGACAAAGTGACATTATTGGCATGCATTTCTAGTTCTAGTTCAGTCTGTTATATAAAATAGAGGCTTTTCATCTAAGGTTGTTGCTATTCATTTTATAATTATTTTGGAAAGAATGATTCTTATACTAAGACTAAATAAATAAACAAAAAAATGAACCCAACAAAACCAAATTCAGATTGAAGTCTCCTACTTAGTAAAAAATCTGTTAAAATTGTAATGGAATTGAAAAATTATATATTTTCTAATTGTCGTATAAATTAATAATTGTTTTTTTAAGTAGGTTTTCTTAACATTTATCAAAAGTCATTTATCATCTGACTATATTGTATTATTCTAACAAAATATTTTTATAGAATGGAAAAACTCAAGCATAAATATCTTAATTTACACATTATTAAAAATTCTAACTCAAAAAGAATAGGGAGTTAAGTAAATTATAACTCTATAGGAAAAAATTTTATTCTGCTATTAAAATTATAATTATAAAAATACAAAATTTGTTTAGAGTGAATGTCAAGTTGAAATTGAGTAAAATATGTCATTGCATGAATATAGAAAGAGTGAAGGAATTCTGAAAAAAGTGAAGTTATTTGCAAAGATACAGTGATAGGATTTTAAGTAAATTATAATTTTTTACATAATTTTTCAGAGATGATTGTGAAATAAAATGATATAAAATATTTAATAATGTTTTGATGGTTCCAGGTTCTTCATTACACACATGAAAGTTGTATCAACTCTACATTTACTTTCTAGGAAACCAGTTACTCGATGCATTCATTGAGCAATTATTGTCTTAAACACTTTAAAATGCAGCTCAATAATGTATTAACTTATTTAATAGTTAACTCGACGTAGTAATATAATCCCATTACTACTCTCTTTGTTTGGAAGAGAAATCTGTGCTACAGAGGGTTTCAGTAGCATGTTCAAGGTTACCAAGTTAGTAGGTGTTGGATCTAGACATAAACGCTGAGTCCAACACTCATCACTGTGATATGCATTTTTTACAACTTACTGAAAAATAGGCTGATAGAAGATACTTAAGCCAAATGTTATTTTTAAAAAAGGAAGAGGACAGAAAAGAGGAGGCAGAAAGGAGGAAGATAAGAAAGAACACGAGATTCAAGAAGTAAAGACAAATGATAAGATAAAGGTGATATTAAAAGTATATCATTGTATGATTTTAATGGAGCTTAATGGAGTTTTAACTAATATGAAGTGAAAATAATTTAATATGTGCTAACATTTTTTCTTTTTCCGGAAGATTTAATTTATTTAAGCCTTGATATTATTTCTTTCAGAAAAAATACTTCATTTAACTAAGCCCTAGTAACATAACACCAGATTTTGAATTACAGCAATTTTTATGAGCAGATGGTTCATACAGTTTTTTGTACAAGTCTTGGACTTCTAATTCTCACTGTTGCACCATATTTCAGAATATTTTCTCTCTTGCTTACATTACTGCAAGGGTCTTCCACCTAGTCTTCTTACCTCTATTTCCTTTCTCTCTCTCCCTTTCAGTGTATCAATACTCTCTCTAAATGTGTCAATTCTCTCCCTCCCTCTCTTATCCCCCCCCTGCCTCTCTCTCTCTCTCTCTCTCTCTCTCTCTCTCTCTCTCTCACACACACACACACACACACACATACACACACACACACACACATTTTTCCTCCTCTAAAGTCTAAACTTCATCCTAAACAGTACTTTCTGAAAACAAACTCCCCTTTCAATGAGTCATTTGCTACATTAAAAAAAAAACGTGATGCATTTTGATTTCTTCCTGAAATAAGTCAAAATGCGGTTTGGCATTTCCCCGAATCCTGGAATCTCCTTCTGTCTCCATTTCAGCTCTCTCAACTTCCAGATAGAAATGGAGAAAGTAGGTTTTATCTAGTTTACTAATTTAATAAGGTTCTGACAAATGGTAATTTATAGGAGAATGCCAGATTTTGTCTTTTATGTTTTTATAGTAAAGCGAGTATTCATATGAAAAAATATTGCTATATCAGTTAGCTATTTCTTTATAACAAATAACTGTACAACTTAGAGGTTTAAAACAGTAAATAGTTTAAATTTTCTCATAATTTTGGGATTTATAATCTAGGTAGTCTCAGCTAGGCTCTGTGTAACCTTTTCATATGTCTATTGTCAGCTACTACGCCACGAGATAGCTGAATAATTTGAGATATCCCAGGTACATTGCTTTTTCTTTACGTCTTGTCATTCTCCAGCACACCCTAGATTCCTCATCTGGTGGCCTAAGTTTTCCACATTCAACAATATAAAAGCAGCTTCAGTATGGCAACATTTTAAAGCACCTGCCCTTGCCACTTTTACTAAATTCCCATCGACCTAGTAAATCACATGACACCCAGATTCAAGGGTTTGAAGTAAGATTTACCTCTTGATAAAAGATTGAGACAGTTTTGTAACTTATATATATCTAGGACTTTGTTCATGTCATTCAATGTGTCATTTTTTTGCATGAAGATTTTAATAATATTCCTTTATAATGTTGATGATATTACTATGGTAATTAATTCTGTCTTTGTTTCTGCAGATTGGTATTATTTTAACTTTATTAAAACAAAAGAATTATAGTTAATGCCACTTGGTGTACTGAACAAAATAACATTTTGAGACATGCAACAATTATACTGAAGCAGTTTCACAGAATTTTAGTAATAGAAGGTGATATGCATTCAATAAACACATATATGCTTTTGTACAAAAATACACCTTATTCACAGATGTAATCATAAACTACTTTTGTCGAAGATACTATGGAGTTAATAATCTCTGGACACATTCCTTAAGATAAAGCAGATGAAATTAAATTGGTTCCCTGTACTGAGACTACATGCTGAATGCTGAGCGCATGCGTAGACAGATATAACTGCCTCAGCAAAGCAGAGCTCTCTACCTGTAGCTACATCCAAGAAATCTTTTATTTATTTTTTAAAATTTATTTATTTTTTATAAAGATGTGCGGTACAATTCAGGGTTAGGTATACAAACATTGATCATGCAAGTACCCTAGTTCATGAGGTATGCCCCTCCCTCCCCTAGTAGTTTCCCTCAACTGCCAGTCCCAACCTTCTTCCCCTGATAGTTTTCTGCTACTGCCAATCGCTTTCTTACAGCATTATGATTGTTCAAGGTCACCTTATGAGTGAGAACATATGGAACTCAGTTCTTTGTTTCTGTGATAAATCACTGAGTATGATCGACTCCAAATCCATCCAATTTACTGTAAAGTCCATACATTTGTCCTTCTTTATGGCTTCATAATATTCCATTGTATATATATACCACATTTTTTTATACAGTCTAGCTTCGATGGGCAAAATGGTTGGTTCCATGTTTTTGCTATCGTGAATAGACCTGCAACAAACATACGTGAGCAGGTATCTTTTTTGTAGAATGATTTGAGTTCCTCCGGGTATATTTCCAATAGGGGAATTGCTGGGTCATATGGAAGGTCAAGTTCTAGTTCTTCCAGAAATTGCCACACTGTCTTTTGAAGAGGTTGTGCTAGTCTGCATTCCCACCAGAAGTGTAGAAGTGTTCCTTTTTCTCCATTCCTCACCAGCATCTGTTGTTGTTTGTTTGATTAATGATGGCCATTCTTACAGGGTTTAGGTGGTATCCCAATGTGGCTTTGATTTGCATTTCTCTAATGATGAATGAGGCTTAGCACTTTTTCATATGTCTGTTGGCTCCCTGTATATCTTCTTTTGAGAAGTATCTATTCATGTCTTTTGCCCGCTTTTTAAAGGGGCTGTTTGTTTTTTTCCTTTCAGCTCATTGAGTTCCTTGTAGATCCTGGATGTTAGACCTTTGTCAGATATACAGTTGGCAAATATTTTTTCCCATTCTGTGGGCTGTTTCCCTCCTCTCTTGATGGTTTCTTTGGCTTTGCAGAAGCTTGTCACTTTAATGAAGTCCCACTTGTCTATCTTATCTCTTATAGCCTGGGCACTTAGGGTTTTGATCAGGAATCAGTTGCCAGTTCCAACTTCCATAAGAGTGTCTTCTGCATTTTCAAAGGTTCTTACAGTTTGAGGTTTTATGTTTAGGTCTTTGATCCATTTAGAGTTAATTTTTGTGTATGGAGATAGGTAGGGGTCCTGTTTCAATCTTCTGCATGTAGTCAGTTAGTTTTTCCAGCACCATTTACTGAATGGTTCTCCTGTCCCCAGTGGTTGTTGTTGAAGGCTTTGTCAAATATGAGTTGGTTGAGGAATTGAGGCTTTGCTTCCAGAATCTCTATCCTGTTCCATTGGTCTATGTGCCTGTTCTTATACCAATACCAGACTGTTCTGATTACTGTAGCCTTATAGTAAAGTTTGAAGTCCGGAAGTGTGATACCTTCTGCTTTATTTCTTTTGCTAAGGATTGTTTTGGCTATTCGTGGTCATTTATGTTTCCATATAAATTTCTGTATTGTCATTTCCAGGTCTGAGCAGAATGATGTTGGTAACTTAATGGGTATTCTGTTGAATCTGCAGATTGCCTTTGGTAGGATGGACATCTTCATAATGTTGATTCTTCCTATCCATGAACATGGGCTATTTTTCCATTTGTTTGTGTCTTCTTGGATTTCTTTGAGCAGGGTTTTGTAGCTCTCATTGTAAAGGTCTTTCACTTCTCTGGTTATGAAGATGCTGAGGTTTTTCATTTTTTTTTTGGTGGTTATTGTGAAGGGGGTTTTGCCTTTTATTTAGTTCTCTGCCTGCTTGTTGTTGGTGTAAAGAAATGCAACTGTCTTTTGCACATTTATTTTGTATCCTGAGACCTCCCCAAAGTTCTTTATCAGTGTAAGCAGGGTTTTGACAGATTCTCTTGGATTTTCAAGGTATAGGATCATATCATCAGCCAAGAGGGATAACTTGACTTCCTCTTTTCCTATTTGGATACCCCTGATTTCCATCTCTTGTCTAATTGCCTTAACTAGGATTTCCAACACAATATTGAACAAGAGGGGTGAGAGTGGACAACCTTGTCTTGTTCCAATTTTCAGGAGAAATGATTCTAGTTTCTGACCATTTAGCAATGTGCTAGCTGTGGGTTTGTCATAGATGGCACTTACTATTTTGAGGTATGCTCCTTCTATACCTAGATGTTTGAGGGTTTTTATCAAGAAGGGATGCTGGATTCTATCAAAAGCTTTTTCTGCATCTAATGAGATAATCATGTGGTTCTTGCTTTTACATCTGTTGATGTATTTAATGATATTTATGATCTTGTGAATGTTGAACCAGCCCTGCATCCTAGGGATGAAGCCTACTTGGTCATGGTGGATGATATTTGAGATGTGTTTTTGGATCCGATTTGCTAGAATCATGTTGAAGATTTTTGCATCTATGTTCACAAAGGATATTGGCCTATAGTCTCTTTCTTTGTTGGATCTTTACCTGGTTTGGATATCAGTGTAATGTTAGCTTCATAAAATGATTTGGGGAGAATTCCATCTTTCTCAATTGCCTGGAATACTTTCAATAGAATTGGTATCAGCTCCTCCTTGTACATTTTGTAGAATTCTGCTGGAAAGCCATCTGGTCCAGGGTTTTTTTTTGTAGGTAGTTTTCCTATGACAGAGTCAATTTCTTGGGTTGTTATGGGCCTATTTAGTGTCTCAATGTCTTCTTGTTTTAACCTGGGGAGGCTGTGTGATGTCAGAAAGTCCTCCATTTCATCTAGGTTTTCAAGTTTGTTTCCATATAGATGTACATAGTAAGCTCTGACAATCTTTTATATTTCTTTGGGGTCAGTTGTGATTTGATCTTTTGTATTTCTGATTGTGTTCATTTGGGCTTTTTCTCTCTTTTTCTTGGTCATTCTGGCTAGGGCCCCATCAATCTTGTTAATTCTTTCAAAGAACCAACTTTTTGCTTTGTTGATGTTTTCTATGATCTATTTTTGTCCTCTGTGTCCTGAATTTGGGCTCTTATTTTTGTGATTTGGATTCTTCTGCTAAAGTTGGGGTTTTGGTGGTCTTCTCTTTCCAGGTCCTTTAGGTGATTTGTTAGGCTCTCCACATGTTACCTTTCCATTTTCTTGATATGTGCTCGTAGGGATATGAAATCCCCTCTTAAAACTGATTTCATGGAATCCCAGAGGTTTTAGTAAGATGTTTCTTCATTTTCATTTGTTTCCAGGAATCTTTCAATTTATTCTTTGATTTCAGTGGTGAACCAGTCATTGTTCAACATCATGTTGTTTAGTATCCATGTCTTTGTGGGTTTTGGGGAACTGTTGTTGGTTTTAATGCTTATTTTTTTATTCCACTGTGATCTGAGAATGTGCATGGCAAGATTTCAATCTTGTGGAATTTGTTTATGGTTGATTTATGGCCAAGAATGTGATCAATCTTGGAGTATGTTCCATGTGGTGATGAGTAGAATGTATACTCTGTGGTTGTTGGGTGGAGTAATCTGTAGGTATTGACTAAGTCCATTTGGTCAAGTGTCAAGTTTAGGTTCTGGATCTCCTTGTTGATTTTTTACCTCTATGATCTATCTAGAGCTGTCAGTGGGGGTATTTAAGTCCCCTGCTATAATAGTGTTAGAGTCAATATCTTTATTCAGTTTATTTAGTAGTTGTTTTATAAATGCTGGTGCTCCTGTGTTGGGTGCATATATGTTTAGGATGGATATTTCTTGTTGATGAATTGAATCTTTTATCATTATGTGGTGTTCTTTTGTATCTTTTAAAATTTTTGATAGCTTAAAGGTAATTTGTCTGATATTAAGATTGCAACTCCTGCCTTCTTTTATGATCCACTTGCCTGGAAACTCGTTTTCCATCCTTTAACTTTGAGTCTGTGTACATCCCTTGTAGTGAGATGAGTCTCCTGGATGTAACAAATAATGGGGTCATGGTTTCTTATCCAGTCCACCATTCTGTCTCTTTTCAGTGATGCATTTAGTCCATTCACATTCAGGCTAATTATTGAAATGTGGTGGTTTTTCCCTGTCATGAGGTTCTTATAAAGTTGTTGTTGCTCCTGCTTATTTGTTGTCTTTTCTTTGGTTTTTGGGTTGATTCATGTGTGTTTTCCATCTTTTCCCTGTACTCTTGTGAAAAACTTTGTCGTTCTTTTCTCCTTTTCTTCTGTGTTTAATACTTTCTTAAGTATTTCTTGTAGAGGTGGTCTGGAGGCTGCATAAGTTCTTAGGGATTGGTTGTCTGGGAAAGATTTTAATTTTCCCTCACTGATGAAGCTTAGCTCGGCTGGGTAGGTTATTCTTGATTGAAATTACTTATCTTTGAGAACTATGAAGATTGGGCTCCAAGCTCTCCTAGCCTGAAGGGTTTCTGTAGATAAATCTGCTGCTGTTCTAATTGGTCTTCCCTGGCAGGTAGTCTGACCTTTTTCTGTTGCTGCCTTTAGGATTTTTTTCTTTTATACTTACTTTGTTCAGGTGAATTATTATGTGTCTGGGAGTTGATCTTCTCATTTGTTGTCTTGCAGAGGTTCTCTGAATCTCTGTGTTTGAATTTTTTTGCATCACTGATGAGATGAAGGAAGGTTTCTTTAATAATTTCATGGAATGTTTGTTCCAGTGTGGTTTCTGTCTCTCTGTCTCAGGAAGGTTAATTACTCTTAGGTTTGGTCTCTTGAAGTTATCGTTCATCTCTTGAAGGTTTTGTTCTGTCTTTTTAAGTTTCTTTTCAATGTTTTTGACAGTTTGGGTTAGTTCTGTGTTTTGGTCTTCAAGCTCCGAGATTGTTTCTTCTGCTTGGCTAATTCTGCTTTCCATGCTTATTAGTTTGTTATTTATTTCCATTACAGTATTCTTTACTGCTGTTATCTCAGTTATCAACTCCTTCCAATTTTCCTCTTGTCTCTCCTCAATTCTTTTTATTCTATTAATGTCTTGATATCTGTGTTTGTAGTTTGAGATCAGTCATTCTGGGGGCTCTTCATTGTTTGTATTCTGAAGTCTGTTTTCTCAGTGTCTGACCTCCCAGGGGTCTGTGAGGGACCCATATTCTTTTTTTGGGTTTTTCTTCATTTGTGTAGATTTTCCTCCACCTCCTTTGCCTCCTCTTCTTTAATTCTGTCTTTCAGGGATGATGGGGTTGCTTTTACTTCTTTTTGTTCAATCTCTTATTTTTCCTTATGTATATCCTCTTGCTATGTTCAATTCTGGAGTTGGACTGTTGGTTGGAGGCTATGCCTTTTGCAGTTTTGAGATCTATTTGAGGGGGGAGCTGTGATTCAAAATTTATCTGCAGATCCCAGTATTCACCAACAGGTGTATGGATAATTGAAACCCACTTCCCACTGCCTTGCAATCTGTCCATGCAGTAGGGTTATAGGTTTACTCCCAGAAAGCAAAATGAGGTTAAAAAAGGGAAAAGAATGGAGCAGGGAGTGGGGGAAAGAGGGAATTGGAGAGGGAGAGGAGTAAGCGGGAAAACAGACAGACATACTGACTAACAAACAAAAAGAGACACAAAGACTGAAACAAGTAAAGAGAAAAACAATAACCACTACAAACTAACCAACAACCATACAAAAAAACTAAAACATCCAACCATGCAAACATACAAGCTATCCAACCTCCTTATTGATGTGCTATTCCTCTATACAAAGACGGGGACTACAGAAAAAAAAAAGAATAGAATAAAGTCAGTAAACTAACAGAATAAAAGCAAGTATGTAAACATTATTAATAAGAATAATGAGAGAGAAAACAAGATGGGTAAGACATACAGAGAAGAAACAAAAATTAAAATGGGGAACCAAGCACACCCTGAGACTTTTCCTTTAGGTCCAGTGTCCTTTCAGCTCTGATTTCTAGCTGTCTTTGCAGGCTGGTAGATTTTTTTCACAGTTAGGATCAGTTGCCCCTGATCTCCTTTGGAGGGTGGTTCAGATCTGGGTTGCTGCAGAGTCTGCCACACTGATCTGGCCTGTGTCTATTTAGCAAGGGGAAGGAGCTTACTGCCCTTCCCATTTTGATGTTGTTACCTTGGATGCCCAGCAGGTGGTGCTCTTCTCACCACTCCAGTTGATCTTTTTCCACAGCAACTGGAGACTACCAGGCAGTGCAAGACAGATGGGTAGAAGTCAGAGACCACCCAGATCGGGAGGGAGCATGCAATGGTAGGAACGGTTGCAGCCACTGCTTCATGGTGTGTGAAAGGAGCCCCATGAGCCTGACTCCGGGTGAGGGGTAGGGTGTGGCAGTGGCAGCAGCAGCGGCAGTTTCAGTAGAGCATGTTTGGGGGGACTTCACGGTCTGAAGCCATGGGTCGCCTCAGGCATGGGCGGGGCAACAGCAGTTGCAGTGGCATTGGCAGTTGCTGAGTGGCTGAGAAATCTAAGGTGGTTGAGGCATCCACCAAGAACTGTTCGGAGAACACGCTGCCGACAATGTTAGCTGCAGCCCCCCCGGGGAGAGCTAGAGTCTTTATGTGTGTTCTCTTTTGCTGAGGGTCTCACAGACCAAACTGTCCCAGCACCATCTTGCCGAAGTCCGAAATCTTTTCTAAAAATAAATACCTCAGTTATTATGGATCATTATTCATGAACATACAATGTTAGGAAGGAAGAATGACAATCTGTTCAGATTGATATTAAGTTTAATAATTTTAAACAGGATGGGAAAACATGAGATTCTGATATGAAAGTCTAGTCAATTTTCCCACATTCATCTCTCTTTTATATCAAGATGAGTTATTCATTACAGTTACAGAAACACTTTTGTACTGCAATAAAATTGCATAATTTAAGATAGCATATATTTTCCAAATTCTCCTGAAGTACTTCACTTAATGTATACATGAATACAAATGCTTTCATCTTAATATTCTTTTAATTTTTATAATATTTATGTATATATATTTGTTGATGCCATTTTTAATATATTTTTTGTCTTTCATATCTTTTACAGTTATAGTAAACATGGTTATTTGCTTACTAAACTCATAGAAATACATAAGACATACCAGATAACTGAGATCATGCTATGTAAGTTCAGGCTATGAATTCTTTTTGAAGACTTATTCATGACCCCACAATTCTATAAAATGTTAGGACTCTGTGATAACAGTTTATTTTATTAAAGACTTATACTTTTAACTTATTAAACACTATGTATGTAAAAATCATAGATATAATCAGAATATTTTTGTAGGTATATATACATATATGTATAATGAAGAGAGAGAGAGAGAGAGTGTGTGTGTGTGTGTGTGTGTGTATGTGTATATACACATGCACTACTTACAGATACACTTCATTTTTGTCATATAATACTACTCAAAATTATTTCAGTGAACAATGTACTATCTTATACTTTTCTTTGGTGAGTAAAATATACCTCTATTTATTGAAGTCCCACCATGTTCTATATGTTGTTCAAGCAATTGAGACATACAAATGAACAAACAGAAAGCAAAGATAATTGCCTATGTGGAGTATTAGATTTAGTTTGGAGTTCAAGAGAGAAGGGTAGACAACAGATATAAGTTTGGATATCATCAGTGTATATATGCTATATAAATATATAAGATGAAGTTAGATCATCAAGTGTAGTGTAGATAGAGAAAAGATATAGAGCATAAGGAAAAGAAGAAAGACCAGCAAAAATACTGTTAGGTTTGATGAATGTAGTGGTCACTGTAACATCAAGGAATTGTTGGATTTGGAATTCTAGAAGTAAACTAAAAAGAAGAGGGAGTAATCAAGGAATGAAATGCACAAAACTGAGCTGATGAAAAATTGTAGGCATTGGAACTGACATGATCTGGGCAGTGACCTTTGGAGTGAATGGCTGAGATAAGTGATGGTCAAACTCCTCTTATGGGAGTGTTTAAAGGAACCACGAGGCCAAAGAGTTGGAAGGATCACCAAGAAATACAGTACAAGTACTTCTGGTGAGAATGACAAAGAGATAGTAACTAACAACCATTGAGAGATGAAAAGGGTGTTCAGATATTTATATAAATGACAGTACAATGATGAATTGTAGTCTTGTTTTATAAATAAGAAATCCATAATTATTAATTTTAAAGAAAATTGAGAGGAAAAGGTCTGGGATTTCAGTGGCAGTACCTGAAGAACAAATGCTTCACTTTTAGTCTTAGCTCTTAGGGTGTGAAAGAGTTTTTAAAAAAGTACTACTTGAAAGGTCTTGAGGGGAAAAAATATAATCAAGAGAGATCCAGATTTTGGTTAGAGTAAAATGATAAAGAAAAAGCTCAGAGAAGATGTTAGCAATAGATTTTTCTATATATGAACTATGAATTACAGAGTTTGAAAAGGAATCGGAGATGAGTACTAAAATGGTCATCTGTAGGGTTAGACGTTATTCAGGAGATGACCCAGCAAGTACAAGAATGTTTTGGGGCTTTTCATGGTAAGTGCAACAACCTTGTGAGTATAATCCTAGTGAACTCAAGTTATATAGTTTTAGTAAGAATGTGATTATTGTGGGGCATGGAGGAGGGAGAGTGTAACCCAATGTACAAGGATAAAGATTCTGGTTAGGGATTGTGTGGATTTACTCAGAATATATAGCTGGGATTGAAGACTTCATGGGAAATTGTTTTCCTCATCAGAGTTCCCTCATATACCCTAATGATGACGGTTGAAAGTTTGGAGAATATTCCCCCATCTTATATGGCCCTTTTTATTCTCTTACCATCCCAAGGACTGGTTTTCACTTTTTATTTCCCTCTAGTCACCCAACAATCATCATATGTGCCTGCCTATCTTTCCTACCACCCTGTGAAACTTGACACTTCAGTGAAGTAATAATTTATCTTAATCTTCACAGTATCTAGCACAGAGTTTGCATACATATGGTAGTCAAGAAGATTTTGTGGTTGGTGTATGAAAGTATAATATTTGAAATCCGACCTTTCCAAACTTTAATTTGCACATAGATCACATAGGCAAAAATCTTTTTAAAATGCAGATTCTGATGTCTAAATTGAGTGGCAGATTACACATTTCAATAAGAGTGCAAGTAGAGCTGTTACTAGTGGTCCTCACCATGCTTTGGGTTGATAGTTTAAGAATATGTCAAATAGTAGGCCATTATACATTAAAATTTGGATTATATGAGGGGGGTCCCCAAAAAACAAGAATTATCTTTTGGAGGGAGGACCCTTAGTAGTACAGGCTTCCCCCAGTAGGTAAGTGTTCTAGGAATCCATTGACATCAGTGTACCAGCTAGCATTGTTGAGAAAGTTTCCTTTAGGCTTCAGTGAATTTTTCTTTTTTTGAGATTCTTCCAATGCATTTGCCCATTTCATGATGGATAATTTAAGAGGGCACCTGACCACATTGTGCTAAGTGTTTAGCAGTTTGGGACCAAAAATTACATAATCATCATGCCCCCCTCCCAATTTATCTGATTTCATCTGAGAAACTTTTTTCTGTCCCTGATGAAAAAAGTCTCAAAGGGAAATGTTTGTTGATGTGGAAGAGGTGAAACGAAAAACAGCAGAGGCACTAAAAGGCAAAAAAGTTGAGGAGTTCAAAATCTGTTTTGAGCAGTGGAAAAAGTGCTAAGGGAGCCTCTCTCAACACTAGCTGTGTGTTGCATCAAATGGAGAGTACTTTGAAGGAGACTGAAATTTAAACATGCAAGAATAAATACACTATTTGTAATACACTCAATTTTGGGGGCCCCCTCATATGCATATGCATATGCGTGTGTGTGTGTGTGTGTGTGTGTGTGTGTGTGTGTATGATCATACATGATCACTATTAGTCTCTTACATAACTCTTTTGGTTAAAAATACAACTAAAATTCTAGTATTTTATTTTTAGTCTTTGGTAAAAATGATTTATTAAAAGATTTTAATTGCATGCTATCTGTTCAAAATTTGATATTCCATTTCAAAAAGTATTGTGTGTTCAATTATTTTTGAACCTACTTTGTGTGTGTGGATTACATGCTATGTGAAATAATACTTACAGAATAGATACAAAATAAATGAGAAGGATTTAGGATGCATACGGAAGTCTCATGAGGATAACTTAATTTTGAACTTTTTTTCTGCCTTGAAAAATAATTTTTTGCGATAATAAATGTAGCTTAAGTAGAGTTATAGCTAATTATATCAACACTTTTAGCTATAAAGAAACTTTGCTCAACATTGACCTTGAAATAAGTCTTCTGCTTTCTGCCAAGAGAAGACTTATCATACATTAAATGCTGTAGCTTTCTCAGCCTCAAAGAGAAGGCAACTTCTGAAGCCTTTATTATGGTATTTTCCTTGGGATGGAGCAATATTTTCTAACAGAGTAATTGAAGTTGTGGCTATATGTTGATACCAAATAGCCTAAGGCTTAAAAGACAGTGCTAGACAAATTCTTATTATCTACACTCTACAAAAATAGGTATGACAGAAAAAAAATTAATCATGTCTCTTCTTTCAGGAAGATGAAGGAGGCAAAAATGAGGAACTGCAGATCTTTGAATGCAGTTTTAATTCAATTACGAAACAGAAGTTAAAGTCTTCCTATCATTTCAATGAGCTTGAAATCCAAAAAAGATGAGAAAATAAAGAAAAGAATGTATTAAAAAGTACATATTTTAAAAATAAACATTGCTTAATAGTCATATAAAAGCAGAATTTAGAATTTATTCTGGGTGAAGTGAGAAGCCATTGATAGATTGGGAGCAGAATGATGTTATCTGAAATATTTTATTAGCAGTTATTCTGTTTTCTGGGTGGAAAGTAGACTGTGAAGAGGAAGAAAAAAATAGAAAGATTATTTTCAAATATTTATCAATAACCCAAACTAAAGGTCATGATGTTTTGAATTAAGGTGGTTATATTGGAAATAGTAGGAAATGGTTGGACTCTGGATATATTTTTAAGCACGATCTGCTGTTAAATGTGAATATGAGAGAAGGAGGAAACAAAAAGATTCCACTTTTTTTTTTTTTTTTTTCAAAATATCTTGGTGTTGCCATTTACTAAGGTGAGAAAAAAAGTAAACTGAGCATTTGTGGTGAGAGAGAGAGGAGTGTATAATGAATTCTGGACTTGGCAAACTTGAGATGCCTATGGGTAATGTAAATGGAAACATCAAGCAGGCCAATGCATACATGGAACTGGAGTTAGGGTAAAGTCAAAGTTTTGTAGTTAAAGTCATCAGAAATAAATAATATTTAAAGTCAAAGAATTGAATGTGATCACCTTGGTAGTACCTGTAGACAGAGAAAGTATTTAAGAATCAATCCCCCAAAACACTTGTTTATAGATAAAAGAGATGAAGAAATCAGTAGAAGAGACCTGGAAGAAACAGTGTGTCAGAGGCACAACAAAGAGTGAGGGGTCTGAGCAGACAAGTCCATAGTTGGTTAGGGAGAAGTCAAAGTTGATGTTGACATTTGTCTGTAACCAGAAAGCTGGTCAGACATTCCCCAAAACTAGGATAAAAGAGAATTATTTTATGTGATTATTGTGTTTTACTTTCCAAATTAGAATAATTTTTGTATAAGTTGTCATAGATAAAAGAAGCTGAGATAAAGTAAATACTATTTCAAAACATGGGTCATTTCCATGATGAAATGAATAATGTATTAAATTCTTAATACATGCTTTAAAACTTTATTTTCACAGAATTAGTAACAGAGCCTGGAAATTATTTTTTTATTATTATTTTGGAGTTGGAATCTTACTCCATCGCCCTGACTGGAATGCAGTGGCACGCTCTTGGCCACCACAGCCTTGAACTGCTGGGCTCTGGCAATTCTTCCACCTCAACCTTCCAAGTAGCTGGAACTGCAAGTGCGCACTATCGTGCCCGGCTAATTTTTTATTTATTGTGGAGATGAAGTCTCACCAAATTGCCTGGGCTGGTCTTGAACCTGTGGGCTCAGGCGATCCATTCGTCTTGTCCTCCCAAAGGGATTACAGGCTGAGCCACCGAATCCAATCAGCAAGCCTGGAAAATTTTTTTTTTTTTTGAGTTGGAGTCTCACTCGGTCGCCTAGACTGGAGTGCAGTGGCCGCTCCCGGCCACCGCAGCCTCGCCTGCTGGGCTCCGGCGATCCTTCCGCCTCAGCCTTCCAAGTAGCCGGAATTACAGGCATGCGCTACCATGCCCGGCTGATTTTTTTTGATTTATTGTACAGTTGAGGTCTCACTGCCCAGGCGGGTCTCGAACCCGCGGGCTCAGGCAATCCACTCATCTCAGCCTCCCAAAGGCGAGGGATTACAGGCTGAGCCACTGAGCCCGGCTTGGAAATTTTTAATAGTAACAAGCTTATGTACTCATCATTCTTGTCAAATTATCATTGTTCTCTAGGGGTAGTAAATAGATTCATTTATACCCCAGTACATAATGTTACCATTCTGATGATGGTAAATTTGGGTTAGGGAATTTCTGGAAAGAGTGTGTTATGTTCTCTTGAGTTTTCTACTCATATTGCACAAAATAGCAGTGACTTTTCAAAAAATTTTACTTATCAGATATGAAAAATCACTTGTAGGCCTTCATCTTTTTTTAAGTTTAATGAGAATTTCATTTAGCATGGTCAGTCTTTTATGCTTTTTACAGATAAATAAGAATTATCCTTAATTGAACACCCATTCTGGGATTTTTAAATCTTTCTTTGACAGAGATGGTATCTCTGTGAATTCCTTCATCTAAGAATTGACTGACATGACCCATATTCAACAAGACATGCCATCTAATAAATTTTGGCTTAATGTTTTAATTAATGAATTCTTTAATTATCTAGGCTCTTTTTTCTTATTCAATCATGCCTTTAGTCCCAACACATAGTAAATTCTCAGCAAATTCAATTATATCACAGAGAATTTTATGTAGACAGAGTAAAAATATGATAGTAAAGAATTCTTCCTAAAAGTCTTAGAACCATAAAAATGTATAGTGGTATCATTACAGGAGAATGCAACACATACTGTATTTTATAAAATAACAATTTCTCATATACGTTTGTGCAATTAGCCTTTTTCTTTTCTGGAAAATATATCTCATTATATCATGCCACATTATAATTAACATCTTTTTATGATAAATAATGCCATAGTTTGATTTTCTGCTTTCTTAAACTTATTTTTACATCACTCTTCAAGACATATTCAAAGTTAAACCAGTAATTTCAGCATACAGAATATATAATTGTAATGTAATATTAATACCACTTACCTGGATATAACTGGGTCATATCTTTTAATGTGACTTTTGGTAATAATTTTCTCATTATGTTTCTATAAAAGAATTTAGTTTTGACAAGTGAAATTTTTCCATTTGATAGGGTAGATGATGAAAATGATGAAATCAATGACCTTATTATTTAAGAAACTGTGGAATAACATTTCTTGATTACATGGATAATAGGAAAATGTTATTTGTAATAGTTAAATATAATTCATATTATTTCATTCTGAAAATAAATTCTAACAATAGCCCACTGGTGACTTTGCTTTCAAAGGATTAGCACAAGCATATTCTTATTATCTTCCTTTCCTAAATACCTTCTGGATACATTAGAAACAATACATTAAGGAAACACATCTATATATAAAACAGTATGTTGCTTAGTCTCCTTCCAGATAGACATTCATATTGCCAAAGGAGGAAGGAGAATATATTTGTTCTTACTAAGATTGAGAAAGGGTTGACATAGGCTGGAGATCATGGATCACCACAACTTTGACCTCCTGATCTCAGGTGAGCCTTCTGCCTGAGCCTCCAAGTAGCTGGGACTAGAGGCTCATGCTACTACCAGACTCATTTAAAAAAAAAATGGTAGAGATAAGTTCTTACTATTTTGTCTAGCCTGGTCTCAAACTCCTGGGCTCAAGCAGTCCTCTCACCTTGGCCTCCCAAAGTGTCAGGATTACAGGTGTGAGCCACTGCACCTAGCTGCATAGTTTGATTACTTGTATAGTACTTGTGTCTATTTTTTTTCTTGGCTTGCATGAATGCTTTTTTATATCACCAGCCCACTCCTACTAAAAATTAAGCTCCATGGAAAAAAGCAGTACATCTTAATCACTACTTTAGCCTCCTAAAAATCCTGATAAATAGAAACCTTTCAATAATTATTTACTATGGAAAGAATAAAATTCCTCATGTATAAAAAGACCAACATAATGTACTTACTCTTTCAGAGATTTTATTAGTATTATACAATGAGTGCTTAGAACTTAGAACAACTTTGAAATATTAAGAACTCAGGTAATGTTTGCATTATTATAACATTATTATTAAATATAAATATTTTATTAAATATAAAATTATTATTAAGATTTCTATGACTAATTGACTAATGATGATAGTCTTTTTTTCTCTAGGTTAGATTTTTTTTTGCTAAAATGCCTACAGGGAAGTAATATTTATCATTCCAATGTTCTGAAAAACTAGGTTCAATAAATCAATTACAGTCTTAAGAACCAATACTTCAACGGTGTTTCAAATTTTAGTGGAAATTTTATAGCATTTTATAAATTTTACAAAGAACTTTTATTTCTTTTACTTCACTCAATCTTTATTCACAAGCTCCCAGTTCCATTTCTTGAGTAAATAAAATAAATAAATGACCATAATTTTAAAGTAATTTACTTAAGGCTACTATTTTATTCTTAGTGTTTCATAGTCGAGGCTAATTTTCTAGGATTTTGTATCTTGAAGTCAATGCCCTTTCAGCTCTAGCACTCTAGATATTAGTATAAATAACTATTTTGATTATGTTTTTGAATTAGTGGTTTTCAGAAGGTAGTCACTGAATAGTCAGTAAGGTATGCTTATTAATCTTCTACAAATATTTTGAGCACAATTCTTAATGTTAGTACTTTTAAGCGTTTAAGGTTAGTGAATAGATGTGGTTATAGTTTACTAAGAAATAAGAAACACAGAGTTTGTCCTAAAATAGTTGAAAATTAATTAGGGTGAAGAAGGTTAGCAAATACAAGTTTATACCATGAGATATTTAGGAGAGTTAGTACTAATGTCCTTTAATAATGCTAAGAACAAACCATGTTTAATATGGTTCAGGAAACTCTCACTTGAAAAGAAATATAAAAACTGTTATTAATCTTATTGCATGAGTTTCAACAGTGGCATAATTTAGCTATGTAAATACCAAGTAACCACATATCTTAGTTACATGAGGAAGTTTCAGATTTCATGTTCATATTTCTTTTGATGAAGTTTTACCAAAAATGTCCCATTCTGATCATTTTATTCCTTATGTTTGGTGTCCCATGTGCTAGTGATAGGTAGGAGGAGATAACTGTTGGACTCACAGCTCTCATTTATTTAGTTTTCTTCTCTGTTCCTTAGGGTCTTGAAAGAACCCAGAAGCCAGCTACGTAGTCAGGTCCCAGGCATACCTTAGCATAAATTATAACAGTATTAGGTGGCAGTTAGTTAACATCTTAATGCCATCCCCTCTTTGTCTTTCCTCCTCCAATTTTTGCTTTCTCTTCAGTTCTCACCAGTATTTTTGGCCTTTATCATATCAGCATCACTTTCAGAATTTCTGCACTTATAGCTCCCTCTATATTTTTCTAGTGACACCCTGTACTGGACTGCCTCAATTCCATGTTCATTATTCCCTTTTTGAAAACTCTGTTTAGTTTAGTTCAATACTAATCATATTTATTGGGTATCTAATATATATATACCAAACACTCTTCTAAGGGCTATAGGTAAAAACACCAACTATGACAGCTTTTTGTCCCTGAACGAGTTTACAACCAAGTGGAGACAGATACACACATAAGCACATGATTTCAATGTAGCATGGAAGGCATAATATAAAGCAGATGTTCTTAATTTTGTCCACACTTTGAAGTCTCTAGAGAAATTTTAAAAATGTCAATATCCATGCTTTATTCTCACTAACTAAATAAAAAATTTCTGGTACTTTCCTTAGTCTCCCAGAAGAGTCCAGTATGCAGCTAAGGCTGAGGATCACTGAGAAACAGAGACATTTACAGTTGCTAATGGGACTATGGAAAGAAAAATATAGAAACCTGAAAGGCTTATTTTTTTCTTTTTTACAAGTGAATCTGAGTACCGTGGTATAAGTGAGGGTTATCCCGGACAAGGAAGGGGAAATGGATGCTCCAAGGATGGAAGATACGGAAAATTGTAAAAAGTTGCCAAAAGCCTGTTGTCTTATTTGAGGTATTGAAATTCATGCAAACAAACTTTGCAGATACATTTTTCCAGCTCTTATTAGTCTTTCTTCAGTCTAGGTCTTAAATACACAGTATGTGATACAAATTTGGAAATTAAATTCTTGAAATACAGGTAGTTAAATTATAAAGTCTGAAAATCTTCACCTCAGTGTTTTAAGAGAATTTTTCTTTGGTGAACTATACATAATTTATGTAGGCTTAACAAACAAGGTATTATTATGCTCCCATTGAATGTGTAAAATGAATAATCTTTAACAAGTTTTTATTGTGAGTATATATTTGGAATACAATAATTTTTACTTTGAGTATAATCTTCCATTTATACATACGGTTGAGTAGCTGATATCCAAAGCAGGCTAAATAATATTGGCATGAAGAAAAAGGTAAGTATGTATAGAGTTGAACTTCTGTCTTCCTTGCAAATGGACTCAGATCTCCACAAAATAAAGGGTTTTTCTCTGGCTTTCCCTTCTCCCTCCCTCCCTCCTTTCTCTCCCTCCTTCCTTCCTTCTCTTCCCCTCTTTCTCCTTTTATTCCCTCCTCTCGCTCCCCTCTGTAATATAATCAGTGCAAATTAATAAAAATTGGAACTTTGCACGAGTGGAGCTAAATGCGCGCCACACACTTATACTTTTATATATTTAACATATAAATTTGCAATTTTAGATATGATGCACATATTCTTTAAAAGTTTTAAACAAATTTCATGTGATTAGTTCTTAGTAACAAACAGTACATAAAAAATGCTTTAGTAAATTATAAGCACACATTTTTAAAGTCTGCATTTTGCATATGAAAAAACAATTTCCTATTCTGTTACTGATTCGCTACCTTGTATTTCAGAACTGGAGCGTTGCATCTTATATTAAAAAAAAGAAAACGCAAAAACTAAAAGTACCTCATTTTTATTTTGTTTGTTTGAAACCAAACATGAAAATATAGATTGTTTGAATTTGATATAAAATCACTAGATGGTGCTCTGTATCCTGAATATTAGAGAAATTCCAGACTCCTTTAAAGAACAGAAATCTTGAACTTGTTGTTACCAAGGCAACCTGCTGCTTAGCTTGGTCTGGTTGCCTTTTCTTGTGCCCATTTTTCTCTACCTCTCTCTTTTTCTCCCTTTTTCAAATAATTTTTTTCTTCTTAATGCACATGGGTTCACACTGTGTCAATTAGGAAAAAAGTAATTAAAAGAAAAAAATTAAAAATATGGTGTATTTTGGAGTAACCACTTTGTGCCGGTCACTTCTGAAGGAAATACAAAGGAAGAACTGATCATGGCCTGAAGCAGTTTATAAACAGATTTACCATGCAAGTCATGAAAATAAGAAGAAGAAAAAAAAGTAAAAGCATGAAATATCTTGTTCAGTACTTAACACAAATTCTTGTTAGTGAATATGAATTGCTCAAAAGGGGATCATTTCAGAATTAAAAGATAACCTATAGGGCCACTAATCAAAGGGGTTACATGCAGCAACTTATTTTATCTTCCTGGGTTCAGTTTTTAAAAATATTTGGGTTAAACTCAATTATATTTAAGTCTCCATTCAATTCTAATATGATTTTTGACCTTTAGAATTATAGGAATTGCATGGAATGTTATTTTAGATCACAGTAGTCATAAAAATTTCATTAAGTAATAGGAATTTATAATGCATATTTGAAAATACAATGTCTAAAAAAGAAGAATAAGTGAAGAGTTTGTCACCATCTGCCACACTCAGGCATGCCCAGATCTGGAGAGTGTTTATTCAGCTAAGAGGATTTCAGGAGCTCATATAGGAGATACACTCTGCTTTTGCAGGTTCATACTTGCTTCAAGTACTTGAAAATGAGGCATAACCTTAAGAGTTATAGTAATAAAATAAAAGCAGAAAGATTTAGAGTGACTGTCTATAGAAGTTTTTAAATTGTTGGTCTCTACATCTCCAAAAAAACAACAGAGTAACTCTTACATATATTTATGTGAAAAATGGCATAATACACTTTGATCAATATATTTTCTGAGTTCACCCAACATCAGAATCACCTTTGGTGGGTGTTGAAACTAGGTTTTCTTGGGCTGCACTTGAAATCTGCTAAATTAGAATTTCTGTGGGGTAGGTTATGAAAATTGTCTTTTTTTTTGGTCAAAATTCTTAGGGAATTCTGGGAGACAATATAAATTGAGAACACCTGCTATTACTTGCAAAAGGGCATTTATAATTTGAAGTAATATGTATTAATGGACTGAAAATTAGCAATATATTTTGCTCAGGGGACGGGGTATTCTGTTTTTGTCTGTTTCTAAAGAGGAGACTGAACCTTGACAAGATCAGCAATTGAGACCATGAGACAAGGGACTCCTGGCTCAGATGTTACTCTATGTCAATATGTTTTGTTTTTTTTTTTTAGGGTAAATTTCCATCTTATATGTAGCTCCAACTAGTCTTGTATCTTGCATGGAATACTATTTAACAGACACATAACTCAATGTGTAAAGAGAAGAAATATATTTGGGACAATTTACACCAAGTCAAAAGGAGAAAGACCTCATGGAAAGCCATTGGAGTAGCTAACTTTCAGTTTCAGCTCAAATGTCATATTATCAGATATTCACTTTCTTGTCCACTGTAGCTTAAATTAATACACTCCAACTTTTTAATTCTCCTGCAGTTACTTGTTTAATTATAGCACTTATCACATTATGAATATATTGCATTTTATGTGTTTACTAACTTATTGGCTATCTCTATCCATTAGTTTTGGGCTCCTGGTAGAAACTCAGCTTCACTTATTATTCATTACTGTATCAGCAGAGTCTGCACAGTGGAATTCAGTTGTTTAATAATAGGTACTCAAGACCTACATAGTAGACAATTCATTGTTGAATAAAGGAAAAATAGATAGGCAAATTAATTGGTTTATAAATAAAATTATGCAATTCCATTGGATTTAGAAGTGTATGAATGCCCCAAATATCTTGTCTATCTATTACTGATGCAGCAATATCTATGCCTATAAGTTCATTACATGTTTGGATAAAAAAACAGCTCACTTGTTGACAACAGTTAATAACTTAATGTGAAATTGTAGTTCCTTATAAAATTGGTGTCTAGTGGAGAGAATACAGAACAAAAATATTCTATGGGAGGATTAATCATAATAGGAGGCCTGTCCCTGGATGCATGGATTGAAGCAATGGCAACAGGATAAAGAGACATGTACTGTGTCCTAAACTACCAGTTATGTATATTTCTCAAACAGGAACTTTAACAATTGTTTCTGGCAAGACATCAATTACTGTTCTAACATGCATGCATTTTGCGTGATATTCTTTCAAGACATTTTATGTTATACTTTTAGAGATCTGCATTCAAAGAAGTTTTCCGTGTCCAATTAGAGGTTGATGTTCAATATATTGAATGGAAAATTTACATACAACAAATTAATTACAGAATTTTTACTTAGCTCAGTTTTTTTTTTTTTTTTTTGGTCACACTCCAATTAGAACTCACCAGTAATGGGATTTCCTAGGTACTACAAATACCTAGGAAAGTAAAAAAGTTTCCAGTTCCATCTAGTTCTATAATGGAGTGATTCTACATTTACAGTTTGTATGTAATTGCCTGATAAAAACAAAGGATGGTTATTAGATAAAAAAGTTAAATTACTAGAGAAATGTTAAAATATAGTAAGAGATATAACTGACAAAACATTTATTTTGGAGAGTGCAATGCTAACATTCTACTAAAGATAATTAGAAATGTTTTTCTTCTTGAATAGACATATCTGTGATTGCATGTTTATTAAATCCTGATGGGATTTGTTGTTTTAATACTTAAACTCTTGCCTCAGGATAGATACTCCTCAAATCAATCCACAATATCAAAACCTGGCAAAGACATCACAAGAAAAAAATATAATAGGAGACTAATATCTCCCATGAACATAGATGCAAAAATTCTAATAAAACTTTGGCAAATCAAGTCCAACAAAATATAAAAAAGAATATCTATGATTCTATCTATGATAGCTAGTAAGAGTCATCTTGGGAAAGAGGATGATTTAATAGCATATGATAAAATACTTGACATCATTAATCAATAAGGAAATACAATGAGATATATCACATCTATTAGAATGGCTAACTTAAACATGTTGGCCATATCAAGTGTTGAGAAGAATGTGGTAAAACTGACACTCTTATACAATGCTAGTGGGAATGCTAAATGCTCCAAACAATTTGGAAATCAGTTTGATAGTTCCTCAAATGTTACACATACACTTAACATACAATCCAGCAATTATTCTACTAGGCATTAATCAAAGAGAAATTAAGTCAATTTGTTATTTGCCCTGGTATGATTAGAAAGACAACTCAGCAAGGCACAGCGTTAGAATTCCCAAGCACACTTCAAAGAGTGGTGAATAGATACTCAGGAAAGTTATATTAATATTGCACTGTATAACTCACATAACAGGCACAGGGAAAGATTAAGGCATTCAGTGACTTGCTTGGGGTCATGCATCAAGTGAGTGGTCAAGCTGTACTTGGCCACCATAAAGCTCTAAAAACCCTGAAACATGACAGAAGACACGGTAAAATTTCTGGAAAACAAACAGCCATCAATAACTTAATCAGGTTTTAGTATATCCAATACTGTGTGATAGTGAATGTAGCTAGTATTTGTCCTTGAGAATTTAAATTTTCCATATCTAGGCATCAAATAATTTAGTGTACTTGTCTTCTTCATTTTAAAATTTAGTTTTGTGACAAAATGTCAATTTTATTTTTAATGAACTTTTAATTTAGAGTAGTTTTAGAATTACACAGGGTTCAGAAGATAGTACAGAGTACCTCTATATCCTATACCCAAATTTCCCTCTTGTTAACATGCTGTTTTAGTATATATGCCAGACATAATAAACCAATATTGATACATGATTATTAACTGAAGTCTTTATTTAGATTTCCTTAGTTTTTAATCTAACAACCATTTTTAATCTATTTTAATCAGAGTTTCAGGATGTCACATTACCATTAGTAGTGATGTCTCCTTAAGCTCTTCTAAACAGATATTTCAGACTTTTCTGGTTTTTCTTGATCATGACAGTTTTGAAGAGTACTGATGAGATGTTGTAGAATGTCCTTCATTTGGGATTCATTGAGTTTTTTAAATTGTTAGTCTGGGTTAAGGGTTTTAATGAGAAAGACCACACAAGTGTCATTTTTATTATATAATATCAAGGTATATACTATCAACATGATAAATCACTCCTGGTGTTAGAATTGATTACTTGTCTAAGATCATGTGTATTAGGTTTCATGAATGTAAATTTACTTACTCCCATTCTCCTTATGTTAATTTTTGAAAGAAAGTCCCACACTTATAGAATGGGTAGAATGAATAGTTGTATTTTACTTCCTTCAGAGGTATATTTCTTCAAAAAATATTTGGGATACTCTGCAAAGGAGATGTACCTATTTTCTCCATTTTTCATTTATTCAGCTATATGTGTATGGGTTCATAGATATATATTCTATTCTTTGGGTTGTAATCTAATACTTGTCTTTTCCCTTGCCTGTCTGTAAACTTCCATGACGGTGAGGATTCTAACTCTAATGTCCTTATTTTTCTCCCCTCTCTTGGCTTTGGACTTTGCTATATGCTGCTACTCAGAAAGAATATGTACCTCACCAATCTTTCAGCTTTCTTATAGTTATTATGCTAGAGACTTATTAGTGGGGTGGTAGAATGTGGGTGTGTTGAAGATTCTATAGCATTCTTGTGATTATAGCCTTTACAAATGTTTCTGTTACTCTTCCAGCTTTTGTTCCCCTGCACTATTTCAAATCTACTTCTTGGAAGGCCTATTCTTTTTTTTTTTTTTTTTTGAGTCATAGTCTCACTCTGTCGCCCAGACTGGAGTGCAGTGGCCACTCCCGGCCACCGCAGCCTCGACCTGCTGGGCTCCGGCGATCCTTCCGCCTCAGCCTTCCACGTAGCCAGAATTACAGGCATGTGCTACCACGCCCGGCTGGTTTTTGATTTATTGTAGAGATGAGGTCTCGCCGGTCAGGCGAGTCTCGAACCCGCGGGCTCAGGCAATCCACTCACCTCAGCCTCCCAAGGCGCGGGATTACAGGCTGAGCCACCGAGCCCGGCGGAAGTCCTATTCTTGACATACTATTTTTTTCCTTAAGTAAGACTGGATGAAGGGGATTGAAGTTGGAAGAAATTTTCTTCTTCTGACTGGGGTAATTTTTCAGAATTGTGTTCTGGTGAAGCCCTTTTGTTATAGACAAGTCTCTACCTGTGCTTCAGTATGGTTATTCTTCCTCTACCCCTGCCTGGGTCAGGGCAGGGGGGAATCATTTTTGGATCTTCACTCTGAGAACTTGGTGGGGTAAAGGTAAGTGTAAGTACTTCTTCCCTCTCCTCCATAAGAATGCAGCCCATAGAAAGTTTTCATTCTCTTGAAAGTCCTTACGAAGCTTCAAGCAATCTGTCAAAATTGACATTAAATATTCTTATCAGTTAACAACGTCAGTGATTTCTACTCAGCAGGTCTTTGCTGGATGTACATCTTTCTGGATGTGCATGTCTCTCCAGATTAGGATGGTGATTTGCTTTGTGACCTCAGTTTTCTGATGGGTCCACCAAGTTTTTGATTTTTGGTTTCTGCATCTTTTTCTTGTTTTAAGGATGTTAGTGGTATTTTCAAGCTCTTTACCAATAAAGCTAAAAGAGTAATTTATCTTCTCATTAATTTTTTAACAAATATTGATTGAGAGTCAATTTTGTTCAGGTAACTCTTGAGTACTAAGGATGCAAAGGTAAATAAAACAAACATGAATTGTGTTCTTATGGGTATTACTAGAAAGAGAGTCATTAAATAAGTAGTTATGCACCTAGATGGTCAATTTTTTCACATGTTGTATGCAATAAATATAACAAAATAGTAAATACCAAAATAATGATTGCTATACGAATTTCTGTTAAAGTGACCTGCACAATTCAGATGCTAGAGTATCAAGAACTTTAATCAAATTAAGCTGAGGAATTGTCACAAATTTATTAGATATCCGGATATATACTTTTTAGCAGTCACCACCTAGGTAAGAGAACAGAGAGCATGATTTCTGAATCTGTTCAAGACATTTTTTATTTGAGTGTTGGTCCTTTGATAATCTTTGGACTATGAAATAATGATATATGAACTGGATGTGAAATGGTCAGTAAAAACACTTGATTTACTCTAGAGAATATCAACTTAATTATTTTCAAGGAATCAAATGAACATATTTGATTAAGAGCCACTAATGGAGATCAAGTGGGATATATTTGCTTCTAGTTAAACATCAACTTTCCTTAGGAACAAAGCAACATTTTGCAAACAGTATCTGTCAGTAGCATTTTAAGAGACCTGCTATACATTGGAAAATTAAATTGTATTATTTGAAAATATTAAGTATTTCCCAGAGCAACTGAGCACAGAGCCATGTATTGGCAAGTTCATCAACAATTATTCACAAAAATAGATTTTTCATACATGGCAGTGTTGTTCGGTAATTGTTTTATTTAAATATTAAGCTAGATTTTCAAAGTAGAGTTAGTCATTGATCATCAAGTTATTATTAATGAAAACACCATTTTTCACTAACTTTATAACTATCAAATGAATAAGCATTTACTTTGTTCTTATTATGTGCCTGGCATTGCAGTAGTCACTTTGGTATATATTGGAAAATAAGATATGACTTCTATATTTGAATGAAACACAGTGTTTCAGAGAAAATATGTACAATTTAGAAAATTTAATAATACATAGTTAATTTTTAAATTGAGATAGACATTCAGTTTAAAATAAGCTTTGAGAATAAATAATAGAAAAAGGCTTTTGTAACAATAATTTTCAAAAAAAATTTTGAATAAGGAGGGAAGCCAAGTGCTAGATCTGACTTAAGCATGTGTTAGATCACCAAAAGAGAGGAAAAGATATTATTTAGGGCAAGATCAATCTGTGTGGAGGTTAAAATAAGATAAATGATCTTTGATTCCATCATACTAAGATACAAATGGTCCTGAATGAATGGTCTGTGTCATAGAGCAAGTATTTGTTCCAATATTTTATTTTCTTTCTAGTCTGGAAACTACTCAGAGGAGACATGTGAACATGTGTAGACTCATTAAGCATTTTTGACAAATCGCCAGTCAATCTAATCCAAAACATTATTGAAAACAATAATCTTTCATTTAATTGAGGTGGTTCAGGTTCATATATTCAGATAAAACATTACATTTCAATGAATAAAATTTTGTAATCCCAGAAACAAAGACTGTTTATCTCATCTCTAATTGTATCAAATAGCCCTAAACATTTTTTTAGTGGTCCTTAAAAATGAAGTATCAAAACACATTTTAAATTATAATTACACATATTACCGTAAGACTTGTAAGAGAGGGTGGGGATTTTCATAATCCCTATAGGCTAACTACTGGTAAATAACTTGTAAAATGGTTAGTATATTCCTTGTGAGAGAATTGTGTTGTTTTGGTGGATTATGTGAAGTAAGAAGAGAGTGTATTTTTTTTTTTGATTTTTGTTTTCTGTCAGAATGCAGCAGACGTTTGATAACCATGGATCTTTGAGGGCATACTATACACTAAATGCAATTTAGTAAATATACCTATAGAAATACAATTTAGATTTGTAAAAGAACACAAATATCCAGTTCAGTCTCTCAAACTGATTTATTTTCTGTTTTTTGATACTGAGTCTACAGGAAGAGAATAAAACAGAAAGCCACACTGACAGAGGGAAGAAAAGATCAACCTGCCAATAGAAAAAATGCTGTGTGCTTTATGAAAAAAGAGAAGATGAAAACTCCAGCTTTTTCATGGGTGACCAGGAGTGAAGACTGCTGCATCACCCACTGCTAGTGTTGTGTGGGCGCTGATAACAAGGCAGAAAGGATCCAATGTGGATCCTTTCTCACA
Organism: Carlito syrichta; assembly: GCF_000164805.1. Classification (NCBI taxonomy): domain Eukaryota; kingdom Metazoa; phylum Chordata; class Mammalia; order Primates; family Tarsiidae; genus Carlito; species Carlito syrichta. Next base: position 112,941 of record NW_007249139.1, read on the forward strand.
GAGTCAAGTGTAGCTAAACAGTACTGTGAGCTGGAAAAAGAGCTGGGTTGCTTGGATCTTGTTTCTCTTTGTTAGTTTTCTTTAAATCTGAATTGGTAAGCAAACCTTTGTGTAAAATAACACATTGATCATACAGATATCAGAATGGAAGAGTGAACTTCCATCTTAGCCATAACTTGCATATCCTCACCAAGGGAGACATAAAATTATCCTACAAGTTCTTTGAGAGGCCTCACATTTAACAGTAGAACTGACACTAGAAATTAATCTCATTTTTCCAGTATTGCCTCTGTTTCTCTGCAAAAACAAATATGGAGCTCAATTTTAAAGTACATATAATTGATATATTTTGCAGACATTCAAATGAGGTAGCTGTTTTTATATTGGTACACAATTTTTGAGATATATAATAAAAGGTACAGGACAGAGTTTATAGTAGAGAATATTTTCATAGCAAAGTGACATATCTACATACATATATACCTTTATACACACACATATATATACACACATGCATATACATATACATATATAAGCAAAACATGTGTGTGTGTGTATAGATATATATATTTTAGCAATTTGTGGAAGGATAATAAAAAGTATTATCTGCCACAATGTCACTGACCAGGTAGAAGGGGGAACTAAAGTGTAAGGTGGAAACCTTTAATTTACAGGCTTATATGAGTTCCTACTTGGTACATTGGTTTACAGATCTTTATATATAAATTTCTTCAACAATCAAAATATTTTTCAAATGAAATATATGGATAATGAAAGATTTCATGGAACACCAAAAGGAATAAAGTACAAATATTAATATTTAGCTATTTTTATTGAAATTAAAATTGCAATTTTAGAGGCTGGTCTTTCTCCTGTCTAGGTTTAAATGGTACAGTATTCTACCTTATCTCAGAGAAAAGTTATAGTCTTCATTAAAGGTCAAGAAAATCAAACATCACATTCTTAAAATTCTATTTACCTTATATGAGTTTGCATTATTTGTGCAGGAGTAGTTGACTAAGAATCAATGTATAATATTATGTGGAGATCAGTAGTTGTAGTTTTACTTCCTGTTTTACTTCTATCAATCTTAATCTCTCTATGCCCTCCTTTCCTCTTCAACTATTTCTCCCTTACCTTCTGTCCTATAAGCTGATGATGGTAAATATTAAAGTAATATTTACTAATAGCTTAAATATTCTATAATAATTGACTATTAGTTGATATCAGTAATTATTTCTTTCTTCAGGTCTTCACTCAAATGTGTCCTTCACAGAAAATATTACATGACCGCAGTATTGAAAATTATAACTCCTATAAGGACTCCTAACAACTACACATTTATTTTGTTCTACTTTTTCCCTATCTCCAAACATGCTTGATAAATAAAAAGAAAATTTGAACTCTGGAGTCTAAGCACTCAGAATTTAAAATCTGTTAGTTCATGAAAGAAGTGAAGCACTGAATTGATTCTTTTCCTATGTCTTGGTTCGTTGAACTACTTTAACAGAATACTATAAACAGAATGACTTATAAACAATAAAGACTTAATTCTTACAGTGCTGGAGGCTGAGAATCCAGGATTGAAGTAACAGACACATTCTTTCTTCCTGGTTCTTCTACTTAAAGGACAGGCAGAGGGAACTCTCCAAGATCTTTTATTTAATAAGAGTTCTACCCTCATGACATAATCACCTCCTCAAAGCCCCATCTCCTAATACCATCACATTGACCATAAGGATTTCAACACATGAATTTTGAGAAGACACAAACATTCAGTCTACAGTATTTCCTTTCCATCACTAATACCTTTTCTTTGTGATGTCAAGGTTTTAAATTTCTCTGGATAATCTTGTTTCATTTGCTCTTCACTTATTCGTCTTCTCTCAATGCTATTTTCTTTTACTATTCATATATATTTGTTGTCAAAACTATAATATGTTCTCTTCTTTTTACAAACAAGCTAATCCTAGCCTTGAGCTACCATTTTTCTTTGCTTCTTTAAATATTTGGTAATATTTTCTAAATAGTATAACATTAACATTTGTTCTTGGATAAGAGCAAAAGTAGAATTAGTTGAAACTATAAGCAGAAATATTTTATTTCAAAATGCTTACAATTTGCAAATAACATATAGTTATTTAATATTAAAAACCTACTATGTGATAAACAATATTTTAGGCTCACATGGATACATACATCTCTGCTTTGAAACTGAGAATTTAATTTAAAAAACCTTTTTTCACAATTTTATTTCATTTCCTGAGCTTTTATAGAGAAGGTCACAATCAGAAAACTGTTTAATATTTCTTCTACTTCCTGTCACTGCCTATGATTGTGTAAATTAGCATATTCTCACCTCTTAGATCATTTAGGTAGCTAGCTTTTGTATATCTAGCTAGCTAGGTTTATAGACACACTAAAAACATTGTTAGGTACTAAAAATCAAATGTATTGTTGCAAGGCAGGGTTTTGCTTTCATGAGACAGCATTTGCCTCTCTTTGTGCATTTAAAGGTAAAGGTTTAAATGAATATTACATTAAAAATAGACATTTGTTTTTTCCTTTGTGAGTGATAGCACATACGAATCACCTTTTGTAATAGAGAATACATGACAAAGAATAATAACATTTTATTAGGCACTCTGTCCTTGGGAAACAACACAAAAGCAATATATATTTACTTGTAGTATAGACCCCCAACAAAAAGTTAATATTGTAGTTGTGAATGCATGCTGTTAAACACTTATTGATCAGTAAAGTATATGCTCTGAGCCATTTTCTGGCGACTTTCAGAAAAATAAATGAATTTATTTTTAGAATTATAAATTAGTAGCTCCCTAAGCAAATGCAAAATAATACCTTTGTTTCTGTGCTAATCATTACCATACTGGCTTAATAATTAGAAGTACTAACTGGTAATGTGAAAACAGCTCATTAAAAAATCAACATAATATAGTTTTAAATTTATTTCATTTTCAATCACGTTTGATGTGCACAAGAATGAGATTATGTATTTTTGATTAGTATAAATATATCTTCTTTATTAAAGTATAAATAATGTGGTGTTTCAGAGTAGCATCAGCATTTAAAAGAAAACCAACCAAATCAAACAACTAAACAGAACATTAAAAACACTTGATTTAATGAAAGGCAAATTATCTTATTTAATAGAAATGTAAAATGCTTCTAACATCAAATTAAGCCATTAGAATTAAATCAGACCTATATTATTACAGAAGAATCACTTATGCTTACTACTGAGATGGAGAAACTAGTTGAACACTGGATGGAGAAAATTCTTAAACACTGAATTTTAAGAAATGAATATGGTTCTTCTGGTGAGAGTATTCAAAAGGTCAGATTAGGAGAGGTGTATAGAGATGTTTTCAATTACTAAGCTTAGATAATTGTATGCCATTGTCCTTTGTAATTCATTATATTGAAATTAAGATCTTTGATATTTCATTTTTCTTTTTTCTGCCTTTTGCTAATGCTCTCCATGTCTCCTGTGTATTGGTACTTCCTTTGTCCTTCCTCCTGCACCACACAGAGGTATTCCAACTGCTGATTTGCAATACACCTCCCACCAAAAAAGAAAACTTTTATTATCATGGTGGCACATACCTGTAGTCCCAGCTACTCAGGAATCTGAAGCACAATGATTGCCTGATCAGAATTTGAGGCTGCAGTGAGCCCTGATCTTGCCACTGCACTCTAGCCTGGACAACAGTGAAATCCTGACTCAAAAAAAAAAAAAAAAAAGACTTTCTCTACTCCTTGTATAAGCACTGGGGATAAATAACTCCATCATACATTTCTGGAGTGCTTGAAAAATCTTATATTAATAAGATCCAAATGAGTGTTTAAAACTGTATTTGAGCAATTGCTTTTCTTACCTCACTAAAATATTGGAATAGTTGCAGAATATGGGTGGTTCATGATTTTGAGCAGGAGTCTTAATACTCTCACTAAGAAATAGCAATAGAGATTAATAAGTAGAGTTAGTAATAATCTATTTAGAAGTTTCAAGATTGTTGCATTGATAACAGCTAAGGTTGGAAAAGCAAAGCATTCCTAAAAAATGAAATAGAATGTGAACAACATATGCTATTTGTAAATCTTCATCAATTTTTAAAACATATACTACAAATTAGGTGATATTTTGGTTATAATTATACTGATTAAAAGTTGAAAATAAAAGCCAAAGTTGATTTTTTTTTCTTTTTACATTTTTCTTGGGAAACAAAACCATTTCTTCTACTACATCTGTCTTGTAAAATAGGTATCTTTACTTTCTTGTTGGGAAAAAAATATTAATGTACATTTGAAGATGGTATTTAGAAATAATGTGATCTTTTTAAACAAATCTAACTGAAAAGAACAATGAGTCATCACTATTTCGCTTCAGAATAGGTGGAGACAACTCCTTGATTCACGGGCCTAGCAAATACACTTTTTCGATAAGTCCCATTGGTGTTAAAACATCATCTTTCCTCTTCCTGTGAGATGAATATCAAAACCACTCACCTCATTTGGTAGGTTATTAGGTCACTACGTCAACTGCATGGTCTTCTGCAGTCCTGGGTCCTGTCACTCTTGACTGAAAACATTTTCAGTGTGTCTGACTGGGCCACTTCAAGTTGTACTTTGCTGGTTTGTGAAAACTGGGCCTTGGGAAACTGGTTGACTGTACTCTCAGCACTTTTAAATTGCTAATCCTATTTTATTTTTCATGTTAACTAAGGGTCATGGATAATAATTTTCACCTGAAATGTCCTTGTCTTCTTACTTCGCATAACTAAACCATTTCTCTTTTAACATTCAGATGGAACGTTAACCCTCCCATTAAACTTCACCTGGTGTTCTGAGCTGAAAGTAATACTCAGTGAAATCTTCCTTTACATCCCTAATAGCTTTCTTACTTGCTACTATTTTTTTTCTTCTAAACCAGTGCTTCTGAAAGGAATAAGGCACGAATAGTTGTCAGACATTATTTTAATTTTATATGCCCTGTTCTTGCTTCCGGAGGTTATATCAGAGAAAAGCTAGGAGGAAACCATGTATATTTTCACAAAATTTTCCTCATGATTTGCATATATTGTACCCTTTCTGCAAATTTTCCATCCTCATCTCCCCATCTTTGACATTCACTTCATTACAGGTGTCTCCCTCTGATTTACTTTCATATCTCTTCTGTTCTTGGGTACATTTTAACTGGTACATCATCAATAAATTATTGTTGAATGACTGAATAACTAAAGGAGCCTTCGAGAGACAGTAAAAACTGAGTGGCAGTCTTGAAGTCATATATCCACTCCTCTGTATCTGACGTTTTCTAAATTTGATTTTTGGATTAACTGTTATCACAGTTTTAAATGACATTCGACATTGATAACAATGTCTGTTTCCATCTTTGACTCTTAAGTAGAGGCATAAGTTCTCAGTCTCTTTGGAGTTAGTTTCTGTTTATGGTGTAATTCATGTTCTTTCTTTCTTCCTTCCTTCCTTCCTTCCTTCCTTCCTTCCTTCCTTCCTTCCTTCCTTCTTTCTTTCTTTCTTTCTTTCTTTTGAGTTGGAGTCTCACTCAGTAGCCCAAACTGGAGTGCAGAGGCCGCTCCCGGCCACCGCAGCCTTGACCTCTGGGCTCTGGCAATCCTTCTGCCTCTGCTTTCCAAGTAGATGGAACTACAGGCGTGCGCTACCACGCCCAGCTAATTTTTTATTTATTTATTGTAGAGATGAGGTCTTGCCAAGTTGCCCTGGCAGGTCTCTAACCTGCGGGCTCAGGCAATTCACTCACTTCGGCCTCCCAAAGTGTGGGATTACAAGCTGAGCCACTGAGCCCGGCCCCTGTAATGTTCATTCTAAAAAAAAAAAATAGAAAATTTCCAAAGATCTCCACGAATTACCTTAATGAAAAAATGGGGTGTTATATGGAGTAGACATTCAAAGGAAAAAAAATAAGAGATATTTTTGTAGCCCGAGTTCACTATTCTAGAGAAGATAAAGGAAGATCTCAATGTCTCGTAGGAAAAATTGAAAATTTCAATTTCTCAATAAAATCAGTATCAAAACAATGTCTTGATTTCTAAGAAAGATCATAGATATCATGTTAGCAACATACCTGAATTTTAGTAGTACAGATTTAATCTATAATTTCTAACATTCTATTTAAAATTAGGTATATTAATATTCAGAGAGCTGCCTTATCAATGGACAACTGAAATATAACTGTTGATAAGTCGGGAACTGCATATATGTGCAATCACCTCCACAGAATCTAAGTGTGCCAAGGCAAAATTTTAACAGGCATTTTAAATGTTCATTAGTTGTCTTTGTGAAGAAAAATACTTTATTAATGAAATGCATTGATATGCAATATGCCTCTGTTCCACGAACATCAGTACTCTTTGTTCTTTTGGAGATCCTGAAACATACCTGTGGTTGTCTCTTGAAAAGCTGTATTAGAACCCAGTTTGATCAGTGAGTTATTTTGTATTAGCCAATCAGTAATGCAAAAACCTATACATTATATTCATAGCAAACAAAACAACAAAGTAAAACAAAAACAGTGTCATATACCACCTCCTCCTGTTTTTTCAGTAGTAATATGGGGAAAATATGAATGAATAAAAGGTTGGTACTCAAAATCTATAGTTTCCCCTTGTGCTTTGTGTTTAAAACTGATTTTTAAAAACCATATATTGAACTTATTTTTTTATTTGAATATTGCTTAAGTCAGTTCATGAACTACAATCATGAGATTAATAATTTACAAAATAGTCTCAGGGTGCAAAAGTTATCTTTTGTCACCTTGCAAATAATGAAATAAATAAGAAGACAGTATAATTTACTTGGAATTTTTTGACCTACTTGCATTTTTTCACTCTGCTTCATTTAAAATTTAAAAAGTACTGAATTTTTAATTGTTATACTTTTATTTCTGGCCATATAGTGCATATGTCATGTTAACATACATAAAACACTGTAAAGAGAAGAGAGTCATTGGCTTAATGAGCCTAAAGTATATTGTATATATTAAAATAACAAAAAAAATGTATGGTTATAAATGCAATGTATTTAAGAACAGTATGCTCTTGGCTATTTCCACCTTGATTAGTATATTAATAAAATAGAAATGGACTGCTACTTCATTTCTTTATGTAATTGCGAAGTCTTTGATTTAAAGCTTTAAGTGCACAAAAGACTGATAGAAATAAACAAAATAAGACAACTGATCTTGAGACCAGAGACTAAGTTGTGGAAAACAGAAACTAGTCTAAATCTTTTAAATAGTAGTAGATTTAATATAATAGAATTATTGTCTTAAAAAAGCATTGAAAGTGTTAACAGGGTGATCCTGGACCACCAGGAGAGTCTTTTTGAACAAGATCACTTAACTGGTGCTCAAGGTGAAATGCTGCTTCTGCTAAGAAGGAGAATTAGTAGATTGCCACTGAATTTGTTAGCTCCAAGAACACATTGTTCTAGTTTAAATCTTCAATAGGAAATTACAACATCCAGACCTGCCTCCTCCACTGTGTCTGCCTCTGCCCAAAATGCCAGCAGATGCACACCTATGTGTCATTGCAATAACCTTATTACCTCTGTAAGTTTGCTTGTGTACCTTCACTTCTGCTTTCCAGCTCTTACATAAATACCTCTACTATTAGAACCTAATTCCCCTCTATAAACATAGATACAAGGGAATGTTTACATTCCTGTTTTTAGCCTTCCATATTCTGCACTACAAAAAGGCAAGCTAAAGGAAATTGAAACAGATGTTAGGTGTCTTACCATATCCACAACATTCCTGTTTACTAGTGTATACTAATATAGTAATATGTTATGACTTCAAATAAAAAATTTATAATCATATTAAACTATTATTCTGCTGCTATGTGAATTCCTTGAGGGCAGTGATTACATGTTAGTATTGTTCATAGAGCACCAGAGTCTCTAAAAGGACTTGGCGCCTTAAGGACAAATACAAATTGAAAAAAAAAAAAAGATTGGCAGCTGAGGGGCACACCTCATCAACAAGGGTACCTGTATAGTCAAAGTTTGTATATTTAACCCTGAATTGTACTCTACATCTTTATAATAAAATAAAATCAAATAAAATATTTTTGTTGGACATTTGTAGAGAATAAAATAAAATAAAATAAGAGACTTAGTACTCCCTGTGGAAAATAAAGGAAGAGGCTTATCTTCCCTCTTTTTATTTAGGGTATTTACTTAAAAAAAACAACTTGTAATTGTAAGTTTTCTCTTATCTTTGAAATGTTTGTAAGTCTTTTAAAAAAGTTAAATACAGGGGATGTCAAAAATGGATACAGATTTTAAGTATGACATTGGTCAAAAGATGACATGAATCAAATGAACGTTAGCATCACTATGAGACAGACAGGGCAAAGAAAATGGCGGAAGCACGGTTAAGTGAACGTAATAGTTCACATTGCTATTGTAATTAAATTCAACTTTAAAAAGTAATACATAGATAATGTCTCTTAAAATATGTATACATTTTTTTGCCAACCCCTGTATATTTTTTGTCAGTTTAATGTCCAAGGAATGGCTTTCTCCAGGACCCAGAAGCCATCTCTTTGAAATGTAAACATCCAAGAAAGAGCTTATCTCTATCCCTTAGTTTCCATGAGAGGCTAGGAACCTAACTTCCCTGAGGGTCTTGCTTTACATTGCAAAACTATCTCCTGTGGTAAAAATATGATTCAGTTTTTTCCCCTTCTGAATAAAGTCAAATAGCCAACACTCTGGTCACCAAAATTACTGGGTAAATTTAGGACAAACTATGTGTGACAAATCATGTGATAAAGTCCTCTTACTTGAAGGCTAGTTATTATCATCAAAACATTTGTGCAATGTGTTGTATCTACTTAGTTATAAAAAAAGATGTTTTTTTTTTAATGTTTTTTGCAATTTATTAATAGATTGCCTGTGGTGAGCATCATGTTTTGGTTTAATGCACACTCAAAAATAAATTTAAAAAAAATCTCTTTTACTTTTGTGTAGTGATTATCTGAATTGGGAGATTTTGCTTTCGATTATATTTCTCCAACAGAACATAGAAAGTACTTGCTATAAGTAAGATATTGTTTTTGCACACGTGCAAATGTCTTTCTTCTCCTTGTAAATTCTTTGGATGCAGAAGTCTCTATTTTGCTTCATTCGTTAATGTCTTTTTAGCCAAAAACGAATAGAACAAATTATGAACAGCTATATATATTAAGTTTAAGTTAAAGTTCTGATATTTGCTAAAAAAGTGTTTGGTTATTATAGAAGGTCACCTTGCTATTCTTTCCAAATCAGTCAGTGCATCTAGGAATACAGTTTTATTCTGCCAAAACAGAATATATAAAGATTTTACATATATTAAATTTTAAAAATAACTGTCTTTAAAATAACTGTTATATAAATAATCTCCAATCTCAGCTTTATTTTTAAAACAAATGATCTCAGTACTTTAATTTCCCAAAAACATTAGTGTCAACTAGTGATCCAATATACTTTTTTCTTTTAAATGTTTGATAAAATAATGTTTTTTATGATTCCTACTTGTATGGGCAACTTTAAAATATAATGAAATTGAAGAGGTTTTCTAAAACATATATAAATTATGTATTAAAATATAAAGCATATTTTGTGATAGCAGCAATTGTTTTATTACTTAACATAATTTCCATGTCATTACATATGGTTACTTTAATGATTGTCCCGACCAGCGGGACAAGTAAAACGTGGGCACGAGGAGGACTACCTGCTGCTGGTGAAAAGAGAGAGAGAGACCAAGAGAGAGAAAGAGACAGGAGACACGCAGAATGGAGGCAAGACAGTGTTCTGATCAAGCCTCTAAATTTTATTGTTAGGCGATTGCTTATATACATAGCAAAGAGGGGCGGGCTGAAATAGGGCGTGTGGCGGCTTATGATAGGAGGAAGAGTAGTGGGTGGTATGAGGAGAGGAGGTGGGAGGGGTGTTGTGGCTTGGCGCGCGCGGGCTTTTTGGAGGACAAAGAAGAAGGCTTATATGAGATGATTGCTATTTTTAAAATGGCTCCCAACAAATGATTTTAAAAATTTTATTTTACTCTTTTTTAAAACAATTTTTATTTTGAAGATGGGTACAATTCAGGGTTAGGTATATAAATGTTCATTATGCAGGTTCCCTTATTGATAAGGTGTTCTCATCTACCCTGGCAGTTTCCCACTACTGCCAATCCCACCCTCCCTCTCCCCTGGCAGTTTCCAGGTACTGCCAATCCCTTTCTTATAGTATTATGATAATTATTTAAGATCTCTTTCTGAGTGAGTTCATGTGGTACTCAGTTCTTTGTTTCTGTGACAGATCACTCAGTATTATAGACTCTAAGTCCATCCAAGTTGCTGCAAAATTCCTAATTTTGTCCTTCTTTATGGCTGTGTAATATTCCATCATGTATATGTACCACATTTTTTTTTTAATCCAGTTCTCTTTTGATGGGCAGCATGGTTGGTTCCATGTTTATTGTTGGGAACCAACCGTGGAGGCCTGCCTGAGCGTTAGGGATCCAGGCAGGCTGTGGACCCTGAGACCACCAGGCTGGTTCAGGAGCTGAAGGCCCATTCCCTCCTCCTTTCTTTGTTGTTTAGCATTACCCACTGGCAGGGATTTTGATGATCTAAGCATGAAGTCCTGAGAATATGACAGGCATGGCTGACTCTAGGGATCCATTGTTCCCGTTTCTCACAGACTGTGGTTTTGGCTTTAAACTTAACACAGTTCAAGCTCAGATCACATTTGGGAGACTTATACATGATACAAGCTTCTTTATAGGATTTAAAAATATATTTGTAGAATTAGTATATACATTTAGAGGGCTGTTTCCAGCTTTAGATGGTTATCTAGGGTTACCAGAAATGGCCCAGCACGAACTTTGGGCTGGGCCACATTCCTAAGGCCACATTCCTAAGTCCATTTTGGGCTGGGCTACATTTCTTTAGGAACTGGTTTAAGCCATAATTAAGAGTTTTTTATAGTACAGGTAAAGTTAGCACAGAATAGAAAGGTATT
>NW_007249139.1:124223-136968 GCF_000164805.1 Carlito syrichta
GTGAAAGTTTGGGATAAAAGACTCATGGCTGGTCCCAATAAACGGCTTCTGCTCATTTCACTGAACAGTTGTCCACTTTCTTTCTCTTTCTTCCTTCTTATATCTATGCCTCTATCTTGCTTTCTTTTAATATTTATCCCTACTACAGAATTGGCTTCTGTACTAGACAGAGCCCAGTCTCTTTCTTCCCTTCTATTTCTCCAAAATATTCGCCGACGCTGACCCACCTTCCAGGGACCCTCTAAATCTCTTTTGGGGGCTGGCCCCCCATATTTTATAACCTAATTTTATTTTGCTCTAAATAAGTATTGAGTTTTATAGCCCTTTGTTAACTTGTTTGCGAAAATGTTTATGTATTTTTTCTTTGTTTATTCTTATCTTAAATATGCTACTCTCACATTGTTTTCTTACAAATTGTATTTACTCTATGAATGTTTATTTAAATAGTAATCACTGAACTCTGCACAGATTTAATTTATTAAACAATTTTATTTTTACTGCTATGCCACTGCTCTGCAGTTGCATGTTTTGTTATTTCATGCCGTATCTTTCATTCTAGCTATTAAAGTTAAACTGCCTAGGACTGAATCCCACCTGGGTAACAATTCTCTATTCATTTGAAGATAATTTCACTGCCTAAAACCACGTGTCATCCAATATTTACCTAAGATTGTTCCTAATGCTCTTCTCAAATTATCATATTTCCTGATCCTGTAGATTAGTCTTCAGTGTTTTGCATTTTATTTAATGTGCTCTAAAATTTAAAGCTATTATGTCCACAGATTTCATCTACTGACTTAGTGTTTTATCTTTAAAAAATGATCGAATTTACTAGGCATTCTCTTTGTTTTTGTGACTTCTACATGTGACTACATTTCTTCTTATTTAGAGTTCTACACATGTGGTTTTAATAGAGTTTTCAAATTCTCTTCTTGCGATATTTAATACTTCATAGAAATTATAAAGATAAATGTGTTGTCCTGTAATGGATTCAATTTTCTCTTTTTCAGTGTGTAAATGTTGGTTTTGATTAAGCTGACAATACTGCAAAAGAACAAACTAACAAGAAACTGGGGTGAGAAATGTAGTCCACTCAGCAGAGATTAGTTAGTGTTCTAGAAATATGAGTGTTCTATAAATAGATTAGTGTTCTAAAAATAAGTGAGTGTTCTAGAATATGATGAAATATCAACTTTTCAGGGTAGTTCTCACGTTTCCCTGAAAAGCTGATATTTCATCATATTCTTTAAGCTTTAAGCTATGCTGTAAGAGGGACATAAACTTTGAAAATTAGCCAGTATCACTGTTGAATTAAATTTGCCCTGAAAAAACCTTCTGTACTCACATACTTGAATTCTAATGCAGGAACTGCAACCTAACTCACTACATAACAAACTAAAAACCACATTTAAGAATCTGCTTCTATATAACACTAGTTGAATCTCAGCCAATCACAGCAACCATATTCAACCACTCATAATTGGCCAACTGCTCAAACCATTTTCAAATAGGGCTGAACTATAGCCAACCCAGCTGTTTCTGTACCTCACTTCTATTTTCCGTACATCAGTTTCCATTTTCTCTCCATAAATCTTATCCAACCGTGTGGCAGCTCCAGAGTCTCACTGAATGTATTGTGATTCTGGGAGTTGCAGGATTCTCGGAACATCTTTTTTCTTCCTTTTTTTCTTCTTGCTCAGATATATTTTATTCAATTTAACTTGTCTAAAGCTTTTCTTTTAACACCATTAGGGGTTGAGACTTTTCTAAAGGGATCTTCCAGCTTGTGGTAAGAAAGATTTCATAGTAATTTTTTCCTTTTTGATTCATGGAGCATTTAGGTCTTCTCTAATTATTTTCATTTAGAGTTGGACTCCCTGGAAAACTCAATAGCTGATGTTCTTTCTAATCTCCCTTGGTAGAGATGAAAATGATTTATATGGGGTTGGGAAAGTGAAGCTTCCATGACAAATCTCTTCAGCAGGTTAAGATCCCTCACTGCATTAATTATCCGGGGGGAGGGTTGTGGTGAGTGGAATTATTTTTCATACAAGAAACAGGACATTGGGCACAGCCTAGGTGGGATATAGAATGAAAATGTCTCTCTCAGTCATTTTGAGCACAGATGCTTTAGAGTGTTTTTATTATTAATATTCACAAAGAGTACCTCCTAATAGTAAAATATGAAATAGTATTCCCTACTTTGTTGTCAGCAAGTGAACAAAAAGAAATGAAAAATCCAGGCCAGTTACTTCTTAGGGACTGCTAACCTGGGACTGCGAGTCTTTGAGTCAGTGTTTGACTACCTCAAGGCTGCCCACAATAGACCAGGATCTTTACACTCTGGGACAGACTAGCCAGGGATGGCAAAGAAGGACAATTTTAAAGTAAGCCATTATTTGTTTAATGATTATATTATCCACATTTATTTTCTGAGCCTTCTGGTATGTCACATCACTACCAAAGGATCAAGAAAATGTGCTTTGGATACAAATTGAGTTAGAGTATGAGAATATGGGAAAGAGATTCTAGGATTCACTGTTTGGGAGACAGTATTTAACAACGTGTGAAAGTCCCCAAAGTTAAATTAAGATGCATGAGGAAATAATTTGAATCGCTTAGACATAAAGGGACCTCTTTTTTATTTGGAATTTTACTTTCATGAATTAACATTTAAATATTCTCTGTTGTATTTATTAAGGAAGATGACTTTCCTTACAGCCTAATAGAATCTGAACTTTTTGCATCCTTTCTAAGCAGGAAGTGTGAAATGAACAGAAATATCCTCCCAGGGGATTCTGAACCCAATTGACTGGGGTTGTAACCCCCATGAGCTGAGTGTGGATGAATTCTTTAGAATGCTTGGCCTCATTTTGGAGTTCTTCCATAGGGGCAAACTTCTGATGGCATGCCCAGTGACTGAGGCCCTACAACTCTAGGCTGTTTTAGTTCATGAGGAAATTTGACCCGAATTAGACACAGTTCATGGCAGAGGATCAGTGTTAAGGTGCATGATTCTGTATGTGAAATGTAGATTGGACTTTACCTTTACACACGTATTATTTGCTGGTAGATTTTGTCGTGCACATTCTACAAAACTCAATGTATCATCTCTGCTAATACTTTCATTTTTATTAAATTGCAGCCAATAGAATAAATAGGCAATATAATCTTATATAACAGGGAAATAGACATTCTCATTTCAGTTTCCTCCCAGCATCTTCCCTTAATTATGACTTATAACTGATTTGCAAGAGGAAAATAATCAACAGTAAAGTTATAACTTTTGTTGTAATCTCCATAGCTTCAAAAGCAATATAAGACTATGAGATACAAGTGAAAGCTTTAAGGTAATCAGAAGTTTTAATCTCTTCTATTACGTTTCTTAATACACAGTTTATAATAATTATTAAGCTGAATTGAAATTATGTGTATATAGTTCTGCTTACTCCCCAACCTGCTAATTAAACACAAAAAGAATGCATTTCATATTTGAATTCCAAGTGAAGAGAACAGTACCTACACATAGATAGCATTTAATGAGTGAGTTCTACTTCTTATTTCTCATTGTTTTACTTCCTTAAGGAATACTAGGATATATTTTAGAATAATATAGAATATTTCTAATGACACATAAAAGAGTTTTTCTATACTCTATTTCTTTTCAGGACACTGTTATAAAGATTATGCTTCACTATTATAATGAATAGTTACGTTTTTAGTGCTAAGACTCTTACTTTTTTTGTCTGTTTTGATAACTGGACTTTGAGTAAGAAAATTGTAAATCATGCCCTGTGTTAATCACTGCTAATTATGTGATTTTAAGTGACTATTTAATGACTCTAAGCTTAGCACAGCTCTGTGGTAAAATATAACAATTTGACAAATTGTAGCTTGTTTTTAAAATGGAAAAATTAATATAAAATTGCCTAGGATAAGATTAATCACTGGAAGAAACAACAAACTGTATTCAAAGATATTCAGTCAATGATTGACTGTACCATGTTTTTCAGCTAGTGTTGTAGTTGTCTCACTAATGCTTACAGTGCTAATTTGTTTTCCTTTTGATTTTATTAAAAATATTATCACATGAAGGAAATTACAGAATTTTTATTTTTAGACTACAGTGTCTCAAAATTAAATTATAAAACATTTAAACAGTTTGGTGCAATGGCTTATGCCTGTAATTCCAGCACCTTGGGAGACTGAGGTAGGAGGAAGTGGGAGGATTTTGTGAGGCCAGGAGTTCAAGACCATCATGAGCAATATAACTAGACCTAGTTTCTGCAATAAAATAAAAAAAATAAAAATTAGCCAGGTGTTGTGGCACGTGCTTGTAGTCCCAGCTACTCAGGAGACTGAGACGGGAAGATTGTTTGAGCCCATATGTTTGAGATTACAATTGGCTATGATCCTGCCACTGCACTCCAGCCTGGGTGACAGAGCAAAGCTCTATCTCAAAAAATATGCAAATAAAACAAATTATTTATTTTTGTACCAAAAGTACTATGATCTCAAGGCAGCACTGTGCAATAATCTAACAAAATAAAACTGTTTCCTCCTTTGCTATTTAAGTTTTACACCTGTAGTTAAGAAAGACAACTTTTGAAGCATTCTCATTGGAAATTACCACATTTATATCCTTTTCAATTTTAGAAAAACTTCATTGTTGCTAACAAAGAATTAAGCAAAAATTGGGGGCTTGAATATGTAACTCTTTCTGATGATTATTTAGCACAAGTAAGCATTTCTGTTTTGATTGAAATAAACTTCCTATATCTATTTTTAAGAAATGTTTATAGTATAAATATGTAATTCATGATTCTTCAATATGAGCTTTACAAAGTGTGCTTGAAAATAATCTGTATTTAAATCTTGAAAAAAGAAAGCCATAGAGTTTACAATGCTCTAGGTCATTTAGAGGGAAAAATATAAAGCTGTCCCTGACTTCCTATGGTAATTAGTGTCTCTTTTATGGTAGCATAAAATGCTCTGATGGTAATGTTGTGGGAAGTCATTTGTTTTTTTATCAACTGCTGAAATTACTTTGGCTGTTGTCACTAAAAATAGAGAGATATGCAGGTCTGTCAGCATCCAGGGTGCAGCACAGCGTACACACCTGCCTGAACCCAGCTTTTTTGTGAGACTCAGATTAAAGGTCTAATTTTGTAATCTCCTTCACATTAAGGGAAGAGAATATGTGAAGGAAGGAAAGGAGGTCAGGGTAGAGGAATGAGAGAAGAAGCAGGAATTAAGGAGAAGCTTTTAATTCATCTTTTTAACCCCTTAATAAATATCACGTTTTCTAAATGCGATTATTCAGCTCATTTTTTTTTTTTTTTTGAGTTGGAGTCTCACTCTGTCGCCCAGACTGGAGCGCAGAGGCCGCTCCTGGCCACTGCAGCCTCGCCTGTTGGGCTCCAGCAATCCTTCTGCCTCAGCCTTCCAAGTAGCCGGAATTACAGGCATGCGCTACCACGCCCGGCTGAATTTTTGATTTATTGTAGAGATGAGGTCTCGCTGCCCAGGCGGGTCTTGAACCCGTGGGCTCAGGCAATTCACTCACTTCGGCCTCCCAAAGGCGTGGGATTACAGGCTGAGCCACTGAGCCCGGCTCAGCTCATCTTTTAAAGTTTTTAAAAAACAAAATAATTTTTTAATAACATCTCTATATATTTGCTACTAAAACAGATGTCAGAGAAAAGGAAAGAGCAAAGCAAAAGACAGGAAGAAAAAAAGAGATATGGGAGTGTGAAAAGTCTTTCTCAAGCTACTATATTATTAGAGATGCTGAGAGGTTCTCTGCTTTTTCAACACAGTTCATCTGCTACCTTTTTTCTCTTGCCATCACTTCTTTTTTGTCTGTCTTTGCTTATTTCTGTCATCTTATTTTTTTTTTATTTTTTTTTCTAAATTTTAATCTCTACACTGTCCTTCATTTTACACCTTTCAATTATCCTAATAAGAAATGCTAAAATCTTTCCTTTGATTCCTATTTTCATTGGATGGGAGGAGCTAATGCCCCTGTAAACATCATAACTTATCCAACTTTGAAAATGGCAGCCATCTACCAGGGGAAGGGATTTGCTAAAATCCTCTTCTGAGAGCTAAATGTACTTGAGTCACAAAAAGATGGCTAATCAACTAGTATGCTTCTGGAAGAACATTATATTTAATTTTTTTCAACAGCCCTATGATTATACAGTTGGTGACAGATACAGCATCCCAGTCCTGATTTTGGAAGAGGTCTGGGATTACTTCCAATTAAGTCATGTTAATAAACTTATAAAAAATATGATTAGATTGAAGTGGATAGCATATTTAGTCCACTTAGTGAAGAAAATTCTAATCATTTAAATGACAATTCTCACTTTTGGGGTAGACAAGATGACAACATTCACAAACCTAATTCGGAGTTAGTGGAGGACCATATGACTGTTCTGGCAAATGGTAATGTGAGAAGTGATGTGTTACCTCTAGTCTGAGGAACTTAAGAGTTAGTGTGTTTCTTTTTCTCTTCCATCTTTCTCTTGCTCTGCCTTGACAATCTTAGAAATCATAGAAAGTAGCCATCAGGAGATGGAAGATAACCCCTATAAAACTATACTAACTTTTCACAAATGAAAAATAAATTTTTGCTATACTGGGTCACTCACTGTTCAGAATTTATTTGTTACTACAGCAGAACCTGGCTGGTCCTGACAACATTATTTAGTACAATATCCTGGCACATATTTTCCATTAAATGATAATTTTCATTATTATTATTATAGTATTCTGTGGGTCTACTGAATGATAAGTTTATTTATTTTGTTTTTATAGACAATCATAGCTATGAAGATGAAATTTGGCAAATAAGATGGAATATACGCTAGATATTTCTAAATTCCTTTGGTTCACTGAGTGGTATGTTTTAGGAAGAAAGCAATCATTTTCATTTAGGGATGCAATTTCTTACATAAGCAGTAATGTCTGTAGTCTAATTTTCAGAGTTGTCTATGACTTAGTTTAAAAAGTAGAAATAATTTCAGAAGATAAAACAGAGAGAGAGAAGTGAAATGAAAAAATGAGAACTGCAAGAAAGAGAAGAAAAATAATAAAAATTGTCTATGGAGTTATTTTATGTTACTTTTCTCACTAGACTACTTTAGTACAGTATGTGTTTTTAAGTCTTCAAAATAGAAAAGCTGAAATAAATGAGTATCTTAAATGTCTGAAAAACTAAGGAAGCTAGGAAGTGAAAAGCACATCGACACGTCAAAACTCTGGTCATCCATCATGTCTTGGTCATTTACCTTCCTGAAAGTCTTAGGAGAAGATCCAGGAATAAGGATTGCATACGGCTTTCATAATTAAAAAGGTTATTTTTCAGTTAACAGGTATTAAGTTTGTCAGTTAGCAAGTCTAGCCTTGCTTTTCATAGGTGAACTTTCAAGGCACGTATAACATGGTTGTTATGATCTCAACCCTGTAGTTGTACACTTTGTTGAGAATAGCACATGTATTTAATGTCACAAAATATGCTTTTGTTAGAGTATCATTGTGCTTTAGCAGTGCAGTAAACTCACATTTTTCTTAAAATGCTCATGATAAGCTTGACATCTAGAAATCTGGTCTTTAATATGAACAAAGTAGTTTTTATCCTTTTTATATAAGGTAATTATTTATATATTTTTTACACTTTTAAAATTATTATACTTATTCATGTCACCCTAACAAAATAGTTCTCTAAATGAAGAAAAAGTAAAATGGAATCCATATCCCTGTTAATCATTTTGCTGAGACAGAAAGTGTTTCTTGTCCATAAATGGAATAATCAATTTATGGCTTGACTGTAATTGGTGAGGTTTGGATTTAGGATTGTTCTATGCATCTCTCATTCTAAAACTGAGGTGAAAGGCATAGCAGGCATGCGGGGGCATGCTCTTTTCAAAGTGAATAGCAGAAGGTAAGAGGGCAAATAGAGATTTTTTGAAAGCTATTTCTGCTTGGCATGGCATCATTTCACGTCTGCATGTGTTTCTTTGATTAAAGGAAACCATGTGAGCAAGACAAAAGCTAATTGGATAGAGATGCATTGTCTACTCTACCAAGTCTCATAAAGTCATTGACATATAATTATAATATTTATGTTGCATTAAATAATCACAAATATTTTATTATCTATCTGTCCAGACACTATATTAACTGTGATGTGTTCTTCTGATCTATTAGATGAAAATCCAAAATAAACATTTAAAAGCACTCATTTTGCAAATTAAATTTAACTGCATTCATAAAACTACATTTATGCATAGTGATTCTGACTTGATTATGAGTATTAAAATTGGACTATGGTTATGCAAATACCATTTAAATTTATTTTCATATGTTCCTTAGATCATACTTTCAAATAATCACAATAAAGTTTTTCAAAATATATAGACTTTTTAAAAATGTAATTTTATTATATTTTGAGTTGGATTATCACACTGTTTAACTGGCTGGAGCACAGTGGCACCTCTCAGCTACTACACTCTCAACCTTCTGGGCTCGTGTGATCCTTCCTTTTCAGCCTTCCAAGAAGCTGTTACCACAGGCTCATGCAACCATGTCTGGTTTATTTTTTTATTTATTGTAGAGATGAGGTCTCACCAAGCTTCCCAGGCTGGTCTTGAACCCGTGGGCTCAAGCAGTCTTCTGACCTCCGTCTCCCAGAGCACTGGGATTATAGGCACAAGCCACCATGCCCGGCCTAAAATGTAATTTTAAAAACCTACACTGTTACTAGAGTAGAACCTAGTTGATTCTGAAAACTCTATTTAGTACAATGTCCTGGCACATATAGAATATATAAAGCATTTGTATATATAAAGATATTGTGGCCATGCTTCTATTGTAAGCTCTGGCCTCCTCCCCAATATGGGGGAGGTGGATCCCCTTTCTCTCTCTCTCTCTCTAATCTACTTTCTTAATAAACCATGTTTTCCAATCTAAAAAAATTGCAATTAAAATTTAGTAATGTCTCTAAAAACAGCTTAGTAGCTACTTATGATGTTTTTCAAGAGAGTAATGAGTACTTGAGAGTCATGGTAGTTGCATGCATTCTGTGCATAATGTCATAAAAAATAAAACATGACTATATGCCCAATTTATTTAGTATATAATTTGCACTAGATTCAATGGTGAGTACCTTACCTGCATTATGTCTGCATAATATCTCAAAAGCTCCATGAGTTAATACTATTATTGTATTCCTTTTACAAATGAACAAGTTTGTTTATTGACTGACTCAAGTTTACACAGTTAGTAAGGGCTACCAGATATCATGTTTGGGCCATCAAAATTTCCATTTAATTTAACCATTTTTGTGATCACATCTTCCATCATGGCTAAATGCTGAAAAAAAATCTAATAATAAATTATGTGACAGTAAAATTGTTGAAACAGATAACATGGTAACTAGTTGTAACCATAAAACTTTTCTCATATTAAATAATTTTTTAAAAAAAGGTAAGTTACTGGGGAGAATTTAAAGTTATTATAAAAAATAATTTATATTATAAAATTATTATAAAAATAATTTATATTATAAAAAATAAATTGCCAGTTTTTCAAGTGCATATATGTTGAAAATTTTAGAAAAACATGATTTATGGAGGAGCCATGAGGATGGTTTGAATAGCAGCATGGGTATCACACTTCTGGTTTGGAAGTATTAATATTGTTAAAGTGTCAATACTACCCAAAGTGAGCTACAGATTTAATTCAATCTCTATCAAAATTCCAACAGCGTTTTTTACAGAAATAGAAAAAAAAAAACTAACTTAAGATTTCTATGGGATGTACCAGTAAGATGGTGACGGCATAGGTGGAATTGAGATTCTCCAAATGTGAGTTCCCAAAAAGACTCTTTCTTTTCTTCCCCCATCCCCCTGCCCACCACCAGCTGCACCTGTCTGAGGCCCGGGGACAATTGGTCCCATGTAGGGTCAGATATTGCGGCCCCTGGTTACTGCTGCTCCACTATATGTGGCCCCCAACCACCATGCAGGAGTCTCGGCTCCCTCCCCAGTTACATCGTCTAACCCAGCGCCAAGCTGTGGGTCACCCAGGGAGGCTCTAGGTGCCCACACCTCAGAGATACCAGCTCCATTTCTGGCTGAAGTACCCTGTGAGGGGCCCAAAATCACTCTCACCACTCACTCCCTGCCCTTTGGAGCTCTGGGCCCACCCTGGCTGAGACACCCAGAGTATGACCCCATGCTTGTGTAAGGGAACAGCATATCTTAAGGAGGTACTGATCGGCTGCTCTCAACTCCAGAGGAGGAAACGCCCAGCTTCCTCCTCCACCCCAGCCTGCTGGTGGCACACTGGATATAGCACCCAACTGTGCAGCTGATCCCTGGTGCCTCGCACGCCACAACAGCCCGTCATAGTGGATCACCCAGGGACCCAGACGAGAGAAAAGAAAGGACCCGTGAAAGAGGAGCTGCCCACCTCAGCCTTTTCCCAGACAGAGATTGCATTGCCCTGCCCACCTACAAGCAGCTTCCACCTCGGTTCCTAAGGTAATATTGATAAACAGGAGACAAATCCCCTTCCCTACACTGAATCAGATGCAGGCAATTCAGCATCACAGACCACTCAGGCCACAGGCTAAAAGAATAAACGCAAGCTGTGAGTAAATCTAGCTGCATGCAATGAAAGCAAAGGGGAGAGGTTGGAGATCAGAACTGAAGAGACTTTAGACACTCAGGAAAGATTACAGAGCTAGTCTGATTACTTATTTTGACTTTTGATTTTATCATTTTGACTGTTTGTGTTGCTCATTCTTGTTTGCTTTTTGACTTAGACTATCTGTTTGTGTTGGGGAAAATGCATAAAAGGCATGATTTTATTGGACTGTCTTTGTGTGGCTATGGGTATGCTTTAGGGAATTTTGCTTGTGTGTCTTTTTCACTTTTCTCTGGCCTTGTGTTTACTTTTCATCTGTTAGTTGGTATGTATGTCTGTTTTCCCTCTCATTCTTCTCTCTTTCTAACTTCCTATTGACCCCCCCTTCCTCCATTATTTTCCTCTTTCATACCTCCTTTGTTCCAGGGACCAAACCTACATCCCACTGCACAGACAGATTGTGACAGTGGGGAATAGGTTCCAGTGTGCCCATACACCTGTTGGTAGATGCTGGAATCAGCAGATAGATTCTAAATCACAGCCTCCCCCTCAATTAAACCTCAAAATTGCAAAAAGTACAGCCCATAACCCACACTCCAGCCTCAAAAGTGAACAAAGCCAAAGGACGCTCATAAAGAAGAACAGGAGATTGCACAAGCGAGCAAAAGCAACCCCAACTTCCCTGAAAAACAAAATTAAAAAGGGGAGGGAAAGGGGACGAGAGAGAAAAATCTACACAAATGAAAAAAAATCAAAAGAATATGGGTCTCTCCCAGACCCCTGGGAGGGCAGCCACTGAGAAAACTGACTTCAGAATGCAAAAAATGCCCCCAGAATGACTGGTCTCAAACTACAAACCTAGATATCAAGACACTAATGGAGAGATTACAAAGAATTGAGGAGAGACAAGAAGAAACTAGGAAGGAGTTGATAACTGAGATAACAGTAATAAACAATACTGTAAATGAAATAAATAAAAAACTAATAAGCATGGAAAGCAGAATTAGTCAAGCAGAAGAATCTCAGAGCTTGAGGATCAAAATATAGTACTAACCCAAACTGTTAAAAACACAGAAAACAAGCTTAAAAAGATAGAACAAAACCTTCACGGGATGAGTGATTACTTCAAGAGAAAGAACATAAGAGTAATTGGCCTTCCTGAAACAGAAAGAGAGACAGAGGCCACCTTGGAACAAACATTCCATGAGATTATTGATGAAAACTTCTCTTATCTTATCAGTGACTCAAAAATTCACACACAAGATATTCAGAGAACCCCTGCAAGACAACAAATGAGAAGACCAACTCCTAGACACAAAATAATTCGCCTAAACAAAATAGGTATAAAAGAAAAATATCTTAAAGGCAGCAAAAGAAAAAGGCCAGACCACCTACCAGGCAAGACCAATTAGAATAGCAGCAGATTTATCTACAAAAACCCTGCAGTCTAGGAGAGCTTGGAGCCCTATATTCAAAGTCCTAAAAGATAAACAATTTCAAATAAGAATAACCTACCCAACCAAGCTAAGCTTCATCAGTGAGGGAGAATTAAAATCTTTCCCAAATATCCAATCCCTAAGAACTTACACTACCACAAGACCACCTCTACATGAAACACTTAAGAAAGTACTAAACACAGAAGAAAAGGAAAAAAGAACAATGTTCTTCACAAGAGTACTGGAAAAAATAAAATACACATGAACCAACCCCAAAACCAAAAAAAGACAACAAACCAAGAGGAATAAAAACAACAACTCTATAAGAACTCTATGATAGGGACCAACTCTCACATTAGCCTGAATGTGAATGGACTAAATGCACCACTGAAAAGACCACTGAAAGACCTTTACAATGAAAATTACAAAACACTGCTCAAAGAAATCAAAGATGACACAAACAAGTGGAAAAATATCCCATTCTTATGTATCGGAAGAATCAATATTGTGAAGATGTCCATCTTACCTAAGGCAATCTACAGATTTAATGCAATACTCATCAAATTACCAGCAACATTCTTCTCAGACCTAGAAAAAAACAATACAGGAATTCATATGGAAACACAAATGACCGAGAATAGCCAGAACAATCC
>NW_007249139.1:136988-209467 GCF_000164805.1 Carlito syrichta
GGTATTGGTACAGGAACAGGCATATAGACCAATGGAATAGAATTGAGATTCCAGAAGCAATACCTCAATTTCTCAACCAACTCATCTTCGACAAAACCTCCACACCCACCACTGGGAAGAGGAGAACCTATTCAGTAAATGATGCTGGGAAAACTGGCTGACCACATGCAGAAGACTCAAGACCCCTATCTATCCCCATACACAAAAATTAATGCTAAATGTATCAGAGAATTAAATGTAAAACCTCAAACCATAAGAACCTTAGAAAATACATGACACACCCTTATGGAAATTGGAACTGGCATCCAATTCCTGAACAAAACCCGAAACCCACAGGACATAAGAGATAAGAGACAAGTTGGACCTCATTAAACTGACAAGTTTCTGCAAAGTCAAATAAACCATCAAGAGAGCAGGGATACAGCCCACAGACTGGGAAAAAGTATCTGCCAACTCCAGGTCTGACAAAGGCTTAACATCTTGAATCTACAAGGAACTCAAATGTGCTGGAAAAAAAAACCCAAACAACCCCATTTCAAAATGGGCAAAAGATATGAACAGACACTTCACAAAGGAAGACATCTGAGCAGCCAACAGATACATGAAGAAATGTTCAACCTCACTATCATCAAGGAGATGCAAATCAAAACCACACTGAGATACCACCTAACTCTAGTTAGAATGGCAATTATCAATAACTCAAAAAATAACAGTTGCTGGAGAGGATGTGGTGAAAAGGGAACACTTCTACACTGTTGGTGGGAGTGCAAACTAGTGCAACCTCGGTGGAAAACAGTGTGGCGATTCCTAAAAGCCCTAAATATCAACCTCCCACATGACCCCGCAATCCCCCTACTGGGAATATACCCTGTAGAACTCAAATCACTTTATAAAAAAGATACCTACACAAGTATGTTTATTGCAGCATTGTTCACAATAGCAAGAACCTGGAACCAACCATGCTGTCCATCAAAAGAGAACTCAATAAAAAAATGTGGTACATATTCATGATGGAATACTACGCAACCATAAGAAAGAACAAAATCATGAATTTTGCAGCAACCCGGATGGAACTAAAGTCTATAATACTGAGTGACCTCTCACAGAAACAAATATCTGAGTATTACATGTTCTCATTCACATAGTGGACTTTGAACATCTATCGTAATACTATAAGAAAAGAATTGACAGTGGTGGGAAACTATACAGGGGGAGGGAGGGGAAAGGAGGTGGGATTAATGGTAGTCAATATCTGTCCGGGGATGGGGAGACACCCCTTATCAACAAGGGTGCCTGAATAAAGCATATTTGTATACCTAACCCTTAACTGTAACCCACAATATTAAAATAAAAAATATTGATTTAAGAAAAAACTATGAAGTCACAAAAGTCCCCAAATAGCCAAAAAAATGAGTTAATTTTAAGAACAAAATTGGAGACGCCATGCTTCTTGATTTCAAATTATATTATAAAGCTATTGTATTCAAAGCAATATGGCATAGAAACAGACGTAGAACGACAAGGTAAAATAAACAGACCAGAAATAAACCCATGCATATATGATCAACTAATTTCAACAATAGTGCCAAGAATATACAGTGGGGAGAATAACCTCTTCAATAAATGGTGTTGGGAAAACTGTATATTCACATGCAAAACAAGAACAATTTTTTTTTTTTTTTTGAGTTGGAGTCTCACTCTGTTGCCCATACTGGAGTGCAGTGGCTGCTCCCGGCCACCGCAACCTCAACCTACTGGGCTCTGGCGATCCTTCCACCTCAGCCTTCCGAGTAGCTGGAATTACAGGCATGTGCTACCACGCCTGGCTGATTTTTTGATTTGTTGTAGAGATGAGGTCTCGCTGCCCAGGCGGGTCTTGAACCCGCGGGCTCAGGCAATCCACTCACCTCAGTCTCCCAAAGGCGCGGGATTACAGGCTGAGCCACCGAGCCCGGCAACAAGAACAATTTAATGTTTGTCTTGTCCATAAACATTATGGATTAAGGACATAACTTTAATGCCAGAAACTTTAGCACTCCTATAAAAAATATAGGAAACAATCTTCTTAATGTTGGACTTGGCAACAATTATTTGAATATGACACCAAAGCACAGGCAACTACAACAAAGATAAGCAAATGGCACTATAACAAACTTAAAAGCGTCTGCAAAGAAAATGGTCAATAAAATGAAAAGGCAACCTGTAGAATGAGAGAACATATTTGCAAACCATATATCTTCTAAAGGGTTAATATCTAGAAAATATTAGTTAGGAACATATGCAACTCAATAACAAGGAAACATATAACCCAACTGAAAAATGGGCAAATAATTTGGGCATTTTACCAAAGAACACATACAGTTGCCTAATAGGCATATAAAAAGGTTTGCGACATCATTATCAAGGAAAGCAAATTAGACTAAAACGAGAAAAAAGATTCTGCCATTTGCAAAAGGGTGGATAAAACTGGAGGCCACTGTGTTAAGTGAAGTAGCCAGAAAGAAAAACACTGCATTATCTCGCTTATATGTGAAATCCAAGAAAAAAGTTTAATATATAATTAAACTTTGTCATTGGGGTGAAACATGAGGGAAGAAATGAGGTCAAATAATACAAAGTTGCAGACAGGTAGGATGAATAAGTACAAAGATCAAATATACAGTATGAAGACTATAGTTTTAATGTATTGTACACTGGAAATTTGCTAATGTAGTAGATTTTTGGTACTCTTACGGCATAAACATACAAAAGAGTAACTATTATATGAAGTATATGGTGATTTTCTTGATTATCGTAACCACTTTATTATGTATAAAGTATAGCAAAACATCATGCTGTATGTCTTAAGTATATACAATTAAAAAGTACAATGAAGCATAAATTCATACCTGTTAGGATAGCTATTATCAAAAATAAAAAGATAAGTGTTGGAGAGAATGTGAACACTTGTATGCTGTTGGTGGGTATGTCAATTGGTACTGCCATTATGGAAAATAGTATAAAGGACCCCCCAAGAAATTAGCAATGTAATTACTATATTATACAGCAATTTATCTTCTGAGTATATAGTCAAGGGAAATAAAATTACTATCTTGAAGAGGTATGTGCACTCTCATGTTCATTGCAGCATTATTCACAATAGTCAAGCTATGGAAATGATTTAAGTGTCTGTCCATGAATGAATGAATGAGAAAATGAACTACCTATCTGCCTATTATCTGGCTGTCTCTATTGTCTATTTATCATCTATCTATCTATCTATCTAATCTATCAATTTATCTTTCTGTTATCTAGCTCTCTATAGATACATGTCTACCTCTATTATCTATATCTATTGTCTATCTACTATAATCTGTCTATCTATCTAATGGAATATTACTCCACCTTTAAAAAGGAAAATGTCCTCCCATATGTGATAACATGGATGAGCCTGGAGGACATTATACTAAGTGAAATAAGCCAGACACAGAAAGAAAAATATTGCATTATCTCCCTTATGTGTGAAATCTAAAAATGCCCCATTCATAGAAACAGAGAGTAGAATAATAATTACCAGGATAAGGGGGAAATGGGGAGATGTTGGCTAAATAGTACAAAGTTTCAGTTGCTTTGGAAGAATAAGATCTAGAGATCTAATATACAGTTTAGATACTATGCTGATAAAACTGTATTGCATACTTGAAATATGCAAGGGTAGATCTTAATTGTTTTTACCACAGGAAAAAATGGTAAAAGAACTCAGTCTATTATTACTATATAATTTTCATAGTTAGCTGAAGTCACAAATTGGTTTAAATTCTGAACACAGAAGCTGAACTGCAACTGAGAATGTTTTATGTTACCAAGAGCAAATAAAAAAAGAAAAACTGACAAATATACTTCCTTTATATTGTCTTCGCTCAATAAATGCTGAGTTACATTCTTGTTTTATTTTTTGCTTATGACCTAAGCATATTTGATATGCTTAAGTAGTGGAAGTTTACATTTTATGGAATTGAGATTTTACTCATATTAAAATTCACATCTATGGATTTTCATATGGAAATTTCTATTCTCCAAGTATATCAAAATAAAATAATAGTTTTATTATTTCAAACTTTGTAAAGAGGGCCCAGATCTTGCTGTTAACTAATGTATAATTCACTGTATACAAGCATTTCAAATTAAAAGAAAATTTATTTACCACAAATATTGGGATCGTTCCTTGGAAAACAAGCATCTTATTTTAAAACTGAATCAAAATGGATCTAAATATTTGCAAAATATACCTGAAATAATATATTGAGCCCTACAGAATATATTGCACATAAATACATATTTGGGAAATCATTTTTGTACTTTGTGATGTAGTAACCTCTTACTGATCTTCATTGATTTCCTGACACATAAGCACATTTTAACCAAAGACTTCTTTATCCTGGTAGTGCATTTGCCACACTGTCTCAAAATTCTATTAACTATTTTTATTAAATTATAGTAATAAAATGAAGTTATTAAGTAATAATTGGATAACAATGATAATTCTAGCTTTTTAATTGTTTTTTTAACTGTATATTTTTACATTGTGCATTGAATTATAGATGTTTAAAATCGCCCATAGAATTACTGTAACGGAAGGATATTTAAAAGTCATCTAGTCTAGTGAGTTATAACCTTATTTTACCAGCAGAACTGTTTTATATTTTCAAATAAAATTGCATATGAAGCCCCAATAATAAAACAGAAAGTACAGTAGTTCTGGTTTAGAGAAAAGCGAGAATGACTTCATCCCTTGCAACAGAACAATGAAGTTCCCAGAGCACAGTTTGATGACCACTGATCTGGCTAATTTACCCAATACGCTTAGAATCTTTTCTATGGTCATGTTGTTTCATCAATAATATGACCAGAAACAGGGGCATGATACTTTATAATGAGGACATTTCTTTTTTTGGAACATGTCTCAATTATTATTAAAAAAATATTGTCTACATTAACTCTCCAAGTAACACTTGCTTATTTATCGTATTTTTGTTCTCTTTGGTGATTATTTCATGTCATAACCTTCCAGATATTTGAAGACAGTAAAACCCTATGACCCATATCACTCTGGGTAGAAATAATCTTGGCTAAAGGTGAAATAATTTTTTTCCCCTTGCCTTTCTCTGCCTGGATGGTACTGTGTTTAGGAGATAGACTGGCTCTGTCCTCTGGTTGTGGCCATGCAGAAAAAAGGAATCATATAGCAAAAGCTAGATGAATATTGGATTCTGAGTAAAATAGTCAAAGGAATATATAAAGAATCTAATATTTTGAAGTCCTTGGGATCAGGCAGAGATGAAAAAACAGACTCAAAGCAAAGGGGACTAAAAGATTTACATACAAGGTAAAAATAATTTGGGGAGCATAAAATAGAAAAATCAAAAATTAAAACTTTATATAGAAGTGGAAGATTATGGAACACTTTTTTTCTATAGCCAAGGAATGTGATAATTAAATGCAGTAATATGTTTATGTGTTTTACTTATTCTTAGAACCATCAACCCATCTATTCAAGTTTAATGGAATCCTCCAGATCTATGAGGCTATCAATAGCCATCCCTGCCAACATTTGTTTGGGATAGTGATTCTAGTTTTTTTTTTGAGTTGGAGTCTCACTCTGTCACCCAGACTGGAATGCAGTGGCCGCTCCCGGCCACTGCAGCCTCAACTTGCTGGGCTCCGGCAATCTTTCTGCTTCAGCCTGCCAAGTAGCTGGAACTTCAGGCATGTGCTACCACGCCCAAGTAATTTTTTTTTTTTTTTTGGTAGAGATGATGTCTCACCAAGTTGCCCAGGTGGGTCTCGAACCCGTGGGCTCAGGCAATCCACTTACCTCAGCCTCCCAAAGCGCGGGATTACAGGCTGAGCCACCGAGCCTGGCTGTGATTCTAGTTTTTAAATTCTCTTGTTTCTTAATCTGCAATAATCAACACTGATACAAGTAGAATACTTCCCATCTACTCTCTCCTGGCCCTCACCTCTTATGTTTTTCAACCAGTTTAGTGGCCTCAAGTTCTGTTCTAAATATTTTCCATCATGCCTTCATTGTTTTCCCAGAAAGTTGGGTTGGAAGTCACCCCAGATTGGAAAAAAAAATAACAAAACTGGTCAGATTTTTGATGTTTCAGAATTAGTAAAGAGAAAAGAAAATTCAACAGAAACTCAGGAGCACTGTAAGACCTCTGACTTACACTAGAACAAAGGAATAATAACAAAGCAGAGAAGAGGGTGTGGAAGAGCATTGCTGGTTATCGGTGTCACCATCAGCATCATACAAGGTAACATGGAGCACCAACTATGTGCTCAATTGGCTCCAAGTTTCTGACACATAATATCTAATTTAATTATTATTATTCTATATATTTTACATGTGGGTATATAGTTACATAGTGGTTAAGTGAGAAGTCTACCATCACACAGTTAGTAACTGGTAAATATAGGATATGAAATTATGCAGTTTGACTTCTGGAGCTCAAACTTTTAATTATGACATTAATTTTGAAAAAGGAATTAGTATATAAAATGTGAAAAATTGTATATAGCTTACATATTTCTGTTTTAGAAGAAGCAAAAATATGAAATTGTAGATAAAATATGAAATAGTTGATAAAACAACAGACTTAGAGAAAATGGGAGTTGAGAGAGAGGCAGGCAAGAAAAATGGAGGCGAAAATACAAGTGTTATGGTTTGAATGTTCATTCCCTCTCAAACTCATGATAAAATTAATTGGCATTGTAACAGTATTAAGAAGTGGCGTCTTTAAGAAGTGATTAGACTATGAGGATGCTGCCCTCATAAAAAGGATTAATGTTATCAAAGGAGTGGGTTTCTTATCAATGAATGAGTTGAGTCCCCGTATCTCTCTCTTGCTCTCTCTTTGTTCTTTCCCCATGTGTTGCCTTCTGTCATGTTATGATATAACAATAAGGCTCCTGCCAGATGCTGGTTCCCCTTTTAGGACTTCCCAGACTTCAGAACAATAAGCCAATAAGTTTCTGTTCATTATAAATTACCCATCTTCCAGCATCCTGTTATAGCAGGACAAATAAACTTAGATGATAAGTATAGGACATAAAGACAAAAATAATTTTCAATTACAAAATTGTCAACAACATTATGGATTATTACATCAGGACTGACATACATAAACTTAGGTACATGATAATAAAAGTTGGGAGGATGTCCCAGGATCAATTTGTAAATTTCCAGAATGACACTGAGTCATTTTTCCAGGAAGACCTAGTTCCTTTTATTGGAGAAAGGTATTAGAAACCAAGATCTCTGTGCTGGGTATAGTCATTGCTACTGAGGTTTCATTGCTTCCAGACACTCTTGGCTAAAAAAGCAAGAAGATACATATGTGTATACTAGTCTATTATATGCACATATCTATAAATAGTTCTATATGTATTCAGCAGTACCCATATTAAGATAAACAGTTTATATTGTTGTCACTAGCCCTAATACATTATCAAATTAATCATTCTAGATTACTGCCTATGCACATTTGTAAATTCTCATACCAGCAAACTTGGCTCCCACTACTTATATTTGTTAACATTTTTGAATTTCAGTGGATGTGTATTTCAGTATCATAATTTTTAACTTGTACTTTACAAGAAACAGCCTCAGCAATGGCTATGTTCAGTTCCTTTGCCTTTAGTCTTGCAGAAGCCATTCATTTTCAAACTTATTGAGGTCAGCAACTTTATTGCCCCGTCTTCCAACTATCTTCAGCAGTGCTGTTCCATATGTTTTTAATACAGAGATTCTTATGTCACAGTTTGCATTCTATTTTCAGATCTCCTGTTCTTCTACATTTTTAAAATGTTTACATGTGTTAAAGTTCAGTCTTTGTGGTGTGAAGTTTACAGATTTGACAAATGGATAGTATTATGTATGGACTATTGCAGCATCACACCACTCTAAAACTCCTTTGTGTTGTCGGGCTCATTGGCTCAGCCTGTAATCCCAGCGCTTTGGGATTACCCCAGGCCGAGGTGAGTGGATTGCCTGAGCCCGCGGGTTCGAGACCCACCCAGGCAATTTGGCGAGACCTCATCTCTACAGTAAATCAAAAATTAGCCGGGAGTGGTAGCGTGTGCCTGTAGTTCCTGCTACTTGGAAGGCTGAGGCGAAGGATCGCAGGAGCTCAGCAAGTCGAGCCTGCAGTGGCCGGGAGCGTGCCACTGCACTCCAGTCTGGGCGAGGGAATGAGACTCTAGCTCAAAAAAAAAACCAAAACAAAATCTTTTGTGTTTCACCTATTCAACCCTTCTCTCATGCCCCCAAGTCCTCAGCACACTCTGAATATTTAACAATCTTTCTCTTTTTGAGGGGGTAAGGAATCTGAGAATAAATTCAAATTTGTTGCCATCAAGAATTGTGCAGTGATGCTGTCGTTTTTCTTAACAAATAGAAAACAGACTGTGTACAACAGTGAAATCTACAGCACTAGCATCCACAAGGTACAAATGAATGCTTAATCATCCAATATTACCAGCCCTGGACTGTTGATCTTGACAGAGCCTAGATAGCTTTGGAGACATCTGCATCACATCCCTCAGCTAAAGCAGCTATGAACCCTTCCTCGTCCCTACTTACCTATCTAGATAGTGCTGCCTAGAAGAAGAGGCCCTCTCCTTGCCCCTCAGCAAGCTGATATAATAAGGATTGATTATGGTACCATTGATAGAAGTCCAGTAGTTTTGCCACATTGGTTTAGGAGGGCATCTTGGAGTGGGCTTTGCAAACCAGGGAGGGAAATCATCTAGCTTCTGTTCTGAGGACAGATGTGTGATACCAGGCCCACTGACCTGGACCTGAAAGGCCAGCCAAGTTCCTGCTTGACCCTGAGGTGTGTGGAGCATATCACACCCTCTGACCTGTGCCTTTCACCTTGGTCATGCAGCCTGACTCCACAGCCTACAAACACCATGCCATCCTGCAATATTGACAAAATCAGGCTCTGCAGGCCTAGTGATCTGCCAGCAAGTCCTTTGGGAACCACAGAGTGTACTGCCTTCTGATATTGGCTTTTTAAATCAGAGATGTGCATTTAAGATTCCTTGCTTTTTGCTTGCAAGCCCTTTCATGGCTTGCAAGCTAATTACTTTTTACTGTTGAATAGTATTCCATTATATAGATGTAGCAATTTTTTTCACATATTCACCTTGTAAAAGAGCATTTTGATTGCTTCTAGTTATGATGATTATGAATAAAATTGCTTAAAACCTTTGTGTGCAGGTTTTTTTATGGGATTGAATTTCCATATTACTGGCTAGGAGTGTGATTGCTGGATTATATGGTAAAACAAGTTTTAGATTTGTAAAAAACTGCCAAACTATCTTCCAAAGTGATTGCCCCATTTTACATTTCCATTGCCAATAAATGAGAATTTCTATTGCTCCACATAATTGCAAGCATTTGGTATTGTCAAATTTTTGGAATGTAGACATTCTAATAGGTGTGTAGTGTTTGCTCATTGATGTTTCAGTTTGCAATTTCCCAATGCCAAATAATGTCAAGCATCTTATACTTGTATTCCCTCTGCAGACCTTCTAGTTTTCTTCTCAGTTTCCTCCTCCTCCTCCTCCTCCTATCTTCTTCTTTTTTAAATTGGAGTCTCATTCTGTTGCCCAGGCTACTGTGCAGCTGCAAGATAATGTCTGCACAGCCTTGACCTTCTAGGTTCAGGGGATCCTTCCATCTCAGCCTTCCTTAGCCTGGAACTACAGGCAGCATCATCACACCCACTAATTTTTTGATTTATTGTGGAGACAGGTCTTGCAAAGTTGCCCAGACTTGTCTTGAACCCTGGGCACAGGCAGTCCTCTTGCCTACACCTCCCAAAGTGCTGGGATTACAGGCATGAGCCATCAAGCCTAGTTGTAGATTTTATTTTGTTTATTGGAGTCTCACGCTGCCACTACGTGTTAGGTGTCCAGGCTGGTCTCGAACCTCTGGGCTTAGGCAGTCACCTTGCCTCTGCCTCCCAAAGTGCTGGGATTACAGGAATAAATCACTGTGCCTGGCTGTAGATCTTCTTTAATGCAGTATCTATTCAGGTCTTTTACTCATTTTTTAAAATTGAGTGATTTGTTATCTCATTGTTGAGTTTGAAGAATTTGGGTGCAATTTTTAAACATTAGATATGTTTTCAAATATTTTTTTCCTAGACTTGTGTTTGACTTTGAACCTTTAACAGTTTTTTCCAGGGAAGATTTTAATTTTTAACAAGTCAATTTGTCAATTTTTTATTACATGAATTAGCCTTTTTGTGTTGTTAACACTAGCATTTGATTACTGACATCTACCCCATTCAAAATAGTGCATATCCTATTAAAATTAAACATTTTCATTTTTTAAATGCTAACTGAAATATTTCTTAATGATCTCTCTCTCTCTCTCTCTTTCTCTTTCTCTGCTTGATACTGGTCTCACTCTGTTGTCCAGGTTGATCTCAAACTCCTGAGCTCATGGGATCCTCCATCTCAGCCTTTTGAATAGCAGGACTACAGGCATGCACCACTCTACCTGGTTTCTGATCTGCTTATTTCCGTATTGTAGAGTTAAGAGAAATGTGGCAAAAATTGTTTAAGTATACTACATAGTGTAGTGTTCTATAGAGAAACTTTAAAACATAACTAATAAATAAATTATATATATGACTACATTTAAACTGTAGCTAAAATATATAAGGAAAATATGGTGAGATAAAAGTTACTTGTACATAATGAGTTTTTAAAATTTATTTCATAAATGATGTAAAATTTGGAGTGAGAAACATACTACTAGTTAATCAAATTTATTTGAACTATGCTCTCATTTGGAAATTAAAATGTAAATTTAGACATTACTTTGAGTGGACCAGGCCAGAGACCATGTTCTTGGATATCTCTAGTTAACTGAAGCATCTGTTTAACTCAGATTATCCCAATAAGCAATTTCTGGGTCACCTATGTGCATTAAAGCATTTTGTAAATGAATAAGTAAAACATGTACTTTAGGGATTACATATTCAACAGATGATTTTATCTTTGGAGTACACTAATTCTTGGATTACTCTGCTATGTCCAGTTTAGAGAAAACCTCTCTTAAAATCATAATGTTTCTATTTTTATGAGCATAGTGAAAACAATCACAAATTGGGATGTCAGGATCATTGACTAATTATTGATTTGCAATGCTTGCTTAAATTTTGATTTTATCTTTGTTTTTCCTTTGATAGCACTAAGCAACAAGTATCATTTGATTTGCCATACACTTTAAAATATATTTCAAAATTATATTTTTGTCCAATGTGAATTATTTATAATGCATAGACTTGATACTGAAGGTTTAATTATCTTGGTCATATAAATAAGATTATTGCCATAAGTCGTAAGCATGTAGGGTTTATTTTTAAAATTACAAAATAGAGTTCTGTAAATCTGGGAGCAGAAAAAAGAAGACTGGCAGTGAGTAGACAAGCAATTTTCTTTTATGCAGTCATTTAAAGTTCCCAAAGACTGTCGCTAGATAAAAAGAGGAGGTGTTACCTACAGAAATGTTGACGTCTGCGTTTAAAAAGATGACAAACAGTAATAACTCTAAATTATTATAATCTCCTTTACTCCTCAAGGCACTATAAATCATATTGTCACTAAAACCAGAGGCTTATTTATTCTCTCAACATAAATAATAATGAGTTCCAGATGAGTAGGAGACTAGATATTTGTAAGACTATTTAAATGCTTTGATTTAGAGTAGTCAATGATCTCATAAAAGTACAGAAGACAAGTGAAGGTAAACAGCATGAAACAGATATGATAATTCAGCACTGAGTTCTCCAGTAAATGCTTGAAGGATATACACAGTTTATGGGATAATAATAAACACTGATTTTTTTTTTCCAATGAAATGTCTTTGAGAAGAAATCAAGCACTTGTTCACAGTGATTGGGTAAGAAAAGGATTGACCTTTAGTTTTTTAGTTCTCTTTTGAATGAATTAACATGTCTAATTATTGATGAGGTTGAAAGTTGCCTTGCTCATTTTTCTTCAAATGGTTTGGAAGAATTTACAAATGCTCTTTTACAAGTAACAACAAATAGAATATAAGCCCATGCATGCAGAGTTTAGCTCTATGGTTCATTTATACCATTTATTTTTGCAGCAAATATTTAAGTGCTTCATACTGAGATAAGTACAATAAAGACCTTGCCCTCCAGGAACTATCCAGGAGTCACTTAAAACAATAGACTGAGTGTCTATGTACAATTAGACAGATGACCGTAGATGCCAATCTTTGAAGTCAGGAGATTGCGTGAGCATTCTTAGTACCTACATGTTCTGTCAGAAGCAGGGAGGGTGTGGCACAAATTTATAGGAATAACATTGTATTAATATCCTTAGAGATACAAGGGGGGACCTCAAAAGCTGGAATTTATTTATGGAAAAATGTGTATTTATTTTTACATGTTTAAACTTCAGTCACCTTCAAAGTACTCTTCACTTGATACAATACACTTATTATGATGCTTTTTCTATTGCTCACAATTTTTGAACTCGTCAATTTTGATGCCTTTTAGTTCTTCTGTTGTTTTTTGTTTCATCTCTTTCACGTCAGCAAAATGCTTCTTTCTGAGGATTTTTTAAATCCGGGGAAACAAAAAGAAGTCGCTTGAGCAAGATCAGGTCAATAGGAAGGGTGGAATGTGGGTTATGCTGTTTTTGATAAAAAACTTCTGAACACTCAGAGTGATGTGAGTAGTTGTGCTCTAAATCACCCATCATGAAATGGGCAAACACGCATGCTGAAAGAATCTCCAAAAAAAATTCACTGAAGCTGAATGCAACCTCTCACACAACTCTAACTGGTACATTAATGCTGATGGGTTCTCCCCAGTTGACAAGAATAATTTATACAAAGACAAAATGTAATAAAGGACCATAAAAATTTGTCAGAGTAGTTAAAATAATATTTATTTTTATACACATGATTGTGATTACATGAAATTAATACTACTCACCATATGGAGAATGCAGCAATAAGCCTCAGCATTTCATGCTATATTGACCTACGCTCATAACATATAATTCATTAACATGTTATGCAACAATGGAAAGATCAGCCTTTCTTTTAATAAAATTACCTGAAGGAATCTGAGGACTAGAAGGGTATTGAGTAAGAATGTGGAAAACACATTTTTTATGTATGACTAATGAAACAAAAAGTGTTATTTGAAAGTGAAAAGTGCTAAGAGAAAGAAAAACAATAAAAACAATATATCAAGAAGATAAAATTATTAGTTTTAATTTCTTCCTGTTTTTCTATTGAAGAGTAAGTTTCTAGAAATAATATGATATTTCGTGTAACATTTTATTATGATAATTTACAAGACATATTATTATTATTATTTTGAGTTGGCGGTCTCACTCTGTCACCCAGGCTGGAGTGCAGTGGCATGGTCATGGCTCACTGTAACCTTGACCTTCTGGGCTTAAGTGGTCCTCCCATCTCTGCCTCCTAAAGTGCTAGAATTGAAAGCATGAGCCACTGTGCCATATTATTTGAAAAGCTTGCTTAGTTAACTATTGCTTGTTACAACAAATTATTATAAGCTTAGTGGCCTAAAAGAGCACAAACTTATTATAGTGCTGGAAGTGGAAAGTTCAAAATGGGTCACACTGAGCTAAAATCTAAATGTCAGCTAAACGTCTTCCTTCTGGAAACTCTAGGGAACAATTCATTTCTTTGCCTTTTTCAATGTCTAGAGGTTGCCTGCATTCCTTGACTTGTAGCCTCAAATTACTCAAATTTGTATTTCTGTTGTCATGTCCCCTGATGAGACTCTGACTCCCACTTTCCTTGTAAAAACTCTTATAAGGGCTTATTATAAGGAAACTTATAAAATGTTTCCAATGAGTTTATTCAGATAATCAAGAATAATCTTTCTTTTTTAAGATTCTGAACTTGATCATGTCTGCAAAATCTCTTTAGGCAGGGAAGATAACATTTTCACAGATTCTAAAGATTAGACATTGACACCTTTGAAGGGACATTATTCTGCCTACCACAAGCATATAGCACTGCTTATTATGCAAAACAAGGTGCTATTGTAGGAATAATATTGTAGAGAAGAGAAAAATGCTAGATCCAACTTATGACTCTCTTCTTACTGCGACATGTTCTGGAAGTTCATAATTTGATCTGAACACCATTATTCTAAATTGTATAAAAAAGAGTCAGATATCCCTCCCTTGATTACTTCCCAGGCATGTGATAAGAATCGAATGATATAACCCAGGTAAATGCATTTTGCAAAGCATACATAATTTACAAGAGGAAAGTCTTTATTAATAATGCTGAAAAAACTTCAGACTCCCTGCAAAATAAGTAAATATCCCAAATTCCATGGCCTGCTTAATTCCATTGAGAAAAAGGAGTCCAGAAATGACTTTTTTTACTGATTTATATCCTAAAGTTGAAGTGATCTCTTAGCAGCACTGCATGACGGTTTCACAGAAGACCATAACGAAACTGCAAATGGAGATAAATAAAAATGTGAAAGGAAGGAGTATAGTGCAAAGAAAAGCACTCATGGCACTGAGTATTGGACATGTGGCTCCTGGGGATGAAACTGCTCATGGGTACTTAGGAAGCCAGTCTAAAAACTGTTCATTCCATTCTGTTAAATGGGAAAATAGGAAGCAAAATGCAATACTTATTATATCTTGATGTAGCACTGTGAGATACTTTTATTTTGCTCTGGGAAGTGATGAACTCACTCCTGGAAACCTAGGGATTACTAAGCATAATAATGTGTTCTGACTCCTGAAAACCTCTCAG
The DNA here is from genome assembly GCF_000164805.1 of Carlito syrichta. Classification (NCBI taxonomy): domain Eukaryota; kingdom Metazoa; phylum Chordata; class Mammalia; order Primates; family Tarsiidae; genus Carlito; species Carlito syrichta. The sequence goes on from NW_007249139.1 coordinate 151,843, forward strand.
AAGCACTCAACAAATCATCAGAGCCTTAGACAAATTGATGTAAGGATTTAAGAAGATATGCTAGGGCATCAGAGTGCTGAGGAGGGAGAATGAATCATTTTGCTTAATAGCCCTTTAAACAATCTTCTCATCATACCTTGTTTTCCTTGCTGCCTTTGTCGTTATAGTTTAACTGCATCAGTTGTCTTTGGGTATATCACCTCAAGTGGTGTTTTCTTTTGGCAGGCTTTTATTTATATTTGCAATTTGTAAACACCTTTAAATCAATTTCTTACATTCCCACATTTTTACATTTAGAATTAAACTCCTTTTGTTGATGTTGCCATAGATATCTGGCCTTTTATTATATTAGCCTTTAGATTTATTTTCTCTAACATCCATCTCTGTCTGAAAGCTTTTTAGGTTATTTGCCAACAGAGCACACAAGTTTATCTCTTGAGAGTGAAGTGTGAGGTAGAAGAGAGAGAAGAAGAAGAAGGAGAGGGTAGAAAGAGAAAGTAGATAATGTATAATTCTTAAGTGCTCTATAATTTTCTACTATATAATATGCAACACTATTTTTTCATTTCCATTTGTTAGCCTATAATTGCTTACATCTGTCGTGTGCAAGAATGTACCTACAGCACATATATAAATGTTAAATTCTGCTTCGTGGGATGCATACATCTTCAAATTTACTAAGAAATATGCGACAAAATTGCTTTATAGCCATTAAAAAAAATGTGTAAAAAATAAACTTTGTATCTGAGAAATACAAGTTACTTTAAATTATCAGGCCCAGAGAGGCATTGGAATGAAACAGCAGTCATGTCACTTGCCCCTGAGCTAAAGAATTACCTCTTGAAGCCCCTTGCTATGTGAACTCTATAATACCTGACACCAAGTAGCAATAAAAATCATATACTCTATAGTTCAACAATATACAGGCAATCATTAAATAATACTACTTATCTAAATCAATGACATTTCTTGGTGACAATTTCTGGTGTATCGCCTCCCCCTTCTGATTTATCTTTTTTCTCCTTTGAACACTTGCACCTCCCTTTTGTTCTCTGGAGCACTCTCCAAGGAAACTTGGAAGTGGGTCTCAGGCTGCAGTCCTCAACTTCAGTACAAATAAACACTCTGTACTTTAATTTTGCCTCTGTGTCTTACATATATGTTGACATGTGGTAGAATTTTTTTTTAAAATCCCCTTTCTCTTTTCACATACTATGCCATGTTGGACAAGTCATTTGTTATCCCTGTGTCTTAATTCTTCATTTGCTGTATTGAATAATTAGTACATACCCCAGAGGGTTGTTGTGAAAATTAAATGAAGTTATGTGTAAAGTTTCAAGTACAGTACCTGATACAGGAGGCAATTAATAGTAGACTAAAAAAAGAGGAAGAAAATAAGAACAAAATGTTAGCAGCCATTTATTATATTCATAGCTTCTTTCTTTCTTTTTCTTTATTTGTAACTGACCAGTTATATGTGAAATAGAGACTTAACATTGAATGACACTCAGATAGAACAAGCCAGTTAACAGTCTATTGTTGGTTTCATAACTGACCTCTATTCTGTGCTAACCCACTAGTATCTGGATTTCTTTTTTCCTCATTTTCAAATGTAACTTGAGGATAGAATTGTTAGATGATTACTTAGGTATTTGTGTTTAAAGTGTGCTTTTTAAAAAATACATCATTTAGAAAGTACATTTTTAATACAGTCTGTATGCCCAAAGCAATTTTTAATATTTCCAGATAAAATTTATATGACTACTTTGATTGAACACATCCAGAAAAGATAGCCTACTATCTTCAGAAGAAAGTTTACTTCATCTTCAAACAAGTCCAAGTGGTAGAAATTTATTTTGTATTGGATAGTTACTTACTTTCCTATAGCAGACCTATGGATGTGTTGATATGAGTGTTTTTCAAAAAATTCTTAGAGAAATTCATTGTACAATTCTTTTTCTTGGGCATTTTATGGACTTCCTGAAAAAAGAATATTTTGTTCAAAATGATTATAAGTCTTAAACATTTTGGGGGAGATAGAACTCTAATTAATCACTTAATTACTTTTCTATTGTAACTGGATTTTTATTCATTTCATTTACACACACAACTGGTTTAATAGCTCTTCTTGAATAGGTTATTTGAACTAATTGACTAGGGACTCAAACAGTCAAACCAATGCTGCATGGAGATGTGAAGTACATACTTCCTCTTATAGAATTTAACTGGTCATTAGCCTACTTTATGAAAGTCTTAACTAATTCCTACTGACCTCTTCATCTGTACTGTTCCTTTTGGGTCATTCTACTTAGATGAAAAAGCTTACTCTAGCAAATGAGATTATTAAGTAGATCAGTAACATAATTAATTCTCCAATGGTCACTGTTTCTATTTCTCTTATGGTCACTGATGAATGTATACTTCTTCATATAGCTTTGACTTTTATTTCAGTAATTCAGTGACAGTTATTTTTGTGACAAGCATTTATACATTTATACAGTTGGAGCATTTATACAGTTGGAGTCTCACTCTGTCGCCCAGACTGGAGTGCAGTGGCCGCTCCCGGCCACCGCAGCCTCGACCTGCTGGGTTCCGGCGATTCTTCCGTCTCAGCCTTCCAAGTAGCCGGAATTACAGGCATGTGCTACCACGCCCGGCTGATTTTTTTATTTTTATTGTAGAGATGAGGTCTTGCTGCCCAGGCGGGTCTCGAACCCGGGGCTCAGGCAATCCACTCACCTCATCCTCCCAAAGGCGCGGGATTACAGGTTGAGCCACCGAGCCTGGCTCGTAGAACATTTTTTAAAAATACTTTTGACTTTTTGTTTTGTCACAAATGTGAATGTGAGATTTGCATGCAGTTGTAAGGAATAAGACAGAAATACCTCATATACTATTTTCCTGGTTTCCCCCCAATGGTAACATATTTTATACTATAGTACAATATCATAACTGGAATATTGACACTGTCACAATCCATTTAACTTATTCAGATTTCGTCACTTTGAAATGGAATTATTGTATAGGAGTTAGTATATGTGTATATTAAGTTTTATGCACATTTACTGCATGTGTACATTTGTGTGATCATTTTCACAATCAAGATACAGAACCAGTCCATCTCTATTGGAATGTCCACCAACATCCCCCCAGGTATCTTACCGTTGTCATTGATATTGTCCTCAATTTCCTTCTTCTCTTCCCCTTCTTCCTCCTCCCTTTTCTCTGACAAAGTTGCCACTGGGAAAAAAGCAAAATCTTTTTAACAAATAGTGCTGGAACTACTGAATAGTCATGTTTTGTTTTGTTTCATTTTGTTCAAAAAAGGGAACTTAACCCTTACTTCACATCAAATACAAAAAATTAATTTTACTCACTTTACTCTAACCTGATCATTGATTGAACATTAGAGCTAATACTATTAAGCGTCTAGAAGAAAACATAGGAGAAAAATCATAGCAATCTTGAGTTAGGCAAGTATTTCTGAAATAAGTTGTAAAATGTACAAATAATTAAAATTGATAAATTGAATATTATAAAAATAGTCATATCAGATGTAGAGATTGCAGAATTTGACTAGGATCTTTCTTATAAAGTAAAAATGCACTTATTACAATACAACAACTCCATTACTAGATCACCCAGGTGAAATAAAAGTCAATATACAAATAAACCTGTATGTTAATGTTTAGACATTATATTGATAATTGCCCCAAACTGAAAATTACTCAATTGTTTGTCAATTGAAAAACAGATAAATAAACTTTGGTACATCAGTAAAATGAAATGGGATGAGTCACAAATGTATTTATGGTAAGTAAAATCATTAAAATTCTAAAGGTTGCATACCATTTGATTTCAATTGCATGCCATGTTGGAAGAAGAAAAGCTTCTAAGAATAGAAGGAGATTGGGAGTTTTTTAAAATTGATTTCTGGAAGAGCGTTGAACCTAAAGGATCATTTAGGAATTTTTGTTGTGACTGAATTGTTCTATGTTTTGAAAATGGTAGAGGGAACAGAACTATAGGTGTGTGTAAAAGTTCACAGAGTTGTATGCTAAAAGGAGTGTATTTTATAGTATGTAAGTTGGCATTAATATATGAGCAAGTGAAAAACTAATATAATAAACAGGTATTTATCATGAAATGTGGGTTTGAAATCTACGTTTAATCACATCACATAAACTTCAGGCATTAAATATAAAACATAAATCTTTAAAAATATTGGAAGAAAATACAATATGTTTATAACTTTAGAGTGAAGAAGGTCCATTTAACAAGTTACAAGATGAAAGAATTACAAAGAAAGCAATAGATGGATGACTTTGATTATACAACATTACACATTTTTATATAATAAAATATGTCAGAAACAAATTATAAAAAACTAGTACCAGGCTGGGGAAATATATATGAAGCATATAAAAGAGACAAAGAATATGTAGGAAAATAATGAATAGAAGAAAATGAGATCAAACCTAATTAAACAACTTGAAAAATTTATGGACTAGGAAATCACAAAACAATATATGAAATTATTTTTGAACATATGAAAATATTTAATCTCACATAGTTCAAAGAACTGTTAATGAGTTTATGTTTTGGGGAAGCAATACTGCAATATACATTGTGTTTAAAATTTGCATAATTTTAAATTCAGAAGTACTTTCTCAAAATACTTTGAGAAATATCTGTGCAAAGAGAAGTACATTGCATTTTTATATATTTTTAAAAATTAGAGAATAAATAAAAGTCCATTAGTAGCAAACGTGTCCATTAAGTTATGGTACAAAATTATTATGGCACTTTTAAAAATGGAATATAATGAATTAGATTCATACATATGCTAGGACATTTCTCTAAGTCTTATTTTAAAAAATACAGTTCATTAAAAATTCTCATGATTTGATTCTAGTTATAAGAAAAACCATACTGAACACAAAATTACAAGTTCTTTCATCAATACCTTTTTACAGTACCATTAAAATTATATATAGCTATATCTATTAAAATTTGACCATGCTTTAAATATAGATACATACAAATATAGGTACACCACTCTGCAACACCGAACTTTTGTAAAGTAAAATGACAGTGTCAAATGGCAAATATTTTTCATGTAAATCATTCCCTGCCATTGTAACACTTTTTTGAAATGATTTTGTAGGAGTTACACTATAAAAGCCATAAACAGTATGATCCTAGGAGAGAGAGAAAGCTATACACATTGCATGACTGTTTACCAACTGCAAAATCTTAATCTGTTAGCATATTTGCAACACATTGCAAAACTACTTAATATACAATTAAGAAAGCACATTTAAATGTGGAAGACAAAACATAGTGTCATTTGAAAATCACAAATTAGACTTTAAAGGAATGCAAATTTAACATCCACTGTGATATTTAGTTCAGGAGCATTTGGGGTGATGAAGCATTTTCAAACATGTTAGGCTTTAATATATGACAAGAATTTGATTTTACTATTCATCTTGCTATATAATATCTCTGCCTGAGGCTACAAAAAGCATCCTAGTTTAGAGTCTTGAATAGCAATGATAAACTCAAGATATTAAAACTCAAGGAGATAAAAAGTTTCTATGTAATTTACTCTAATCAAAAGGGAAATTATTCTTTAGTCCGCTTGCCAGATAAATCTTGAATTTGGGAATAGGCTTTAGCAGGTTTAATATTTTCACACTGGTTCCTCATAGAGGAGAAATTGTCTTTCAAAGTCTCTGGAAAAGAAATCAAACAGATGCTCAAATCCTAAATTTAAGAAAATGATTAATTTAAAACTGTGTTTAACACTTGATTTTCATTAGTAAAAGCATAGCTTTGAAATCTTTTCTTTTCTATTTAATTATCACCTACTGCTTTCCTGTTCCCTAGGAAAAGTAAAGCTTAATGAGATATTCTTATGTAACAATAGAAGTTCTTAAAAGAAAATTAAAATGTTTGTTCCTGCAGGGATTTACAGATTAATTTTTCCAACCACCTCATAGTATGAGGGAGGAAATCAAGGAAATATTTTATACAAATGGAAAGAATTGCTTTTTTCTACATGGTAATTATTCCAGGAGCCTTGGCTGGCTTATTCCAGTGTGGTTTGTTCCCAGGCTTTTGTGCAGGTGACTCATGACTCAGGCTGAAAGAGCAGCAAGCGTCAAAAGGAGTGTGTTTGTCTCTGGTAAACATGCAGATTATACCCAAGGCAGAATATATGGTTCTCCAACTCTTTTTGTTTTCCCTTTCGTTTTGCTTTGCCTTTATTAATAGCTGAGTAAAAGAAAACCTAGGAATTTTAAGTTTATCTAAGATTAACATTTCTTCCTCGTATGCATACAAGCTGAGGACAACTTGCACAGAATTCAGATATCGTCTCTCCCCCCACCTCACACACACAATGCTAGTTAGAAAGGAAAACACAAAAAAGAATGGATGGTGAGGATGAATTGGGGAGTATTTTACAAATAACCCCAGTAATCTGTATTCTATTTTAAACTGTATTATTCGTATTGAATTTTACTTGGTTGTGAAATCATTACCAATTCCCCCCCAACCCCCTTGGAGAATTAAGTCTTTTTGGTTCATTTAAAGTTATATGGTGACAAATATTTAAGAATATCCAATAATGGCATTTGTAATTGAACCCTTTAAAAAAATTATCCCGAGTAGTTGGAGTTATTCTGTAGGACTGCATCGTTTATTCATTCCTATGACTGGTGCTCTCATGAGACATCATTCAGATCCATAGAAAGTTATCTTTTTCAGGCCAGAACAATTTTTTGTTGTAGCTGACATGATGAATAAAGGTAACTAAGCATGTTTTGTAGATTGCCTATGACTCAATTGTCAGCTGTCATCCTACAAACTGTGAAACTACAGTTTGCGAAAGTCATGAGTGAGCTGTATTACTAAAAGATACAGATAGCTTCATGTACAACCAGATTATAAAGGGAAAAAATCTGAAAAGGCACATAGTGGAACTGAGTATTTTTTTTAATCAGGATAGTAATTCCTTGGCCTCGTAAAATAGAAAAAAAAATTAGATTGTGAAGTCGTACTTCTTGCTAATTTAAGACACAGTTACCAGGAAGTGGATTTAATCTCTAAATGTAGGCAAAGGGCAAACGTTCAATTAAGGTAGCAGAAATGTCTCAAACTACTAATTTAAGAGAATACCATTAGCCCTGGACTCTCTAACCTAATACAGCTAAATAAGATCTTCTGACTCCCAAATTACCGTTTGTCAGGCTGAAAAGAGTTCAGTACACTGCAATGTTCTACATTAGAAAACACTATGGCCTAGATAGAATGTGAGTATAGATTACAACACACATAATTACTGGAATTGAAAACAAATGTTTTCTACACATAGAAAAATTCTGCTTGTGGGACACTACTAGGGGAGGGTGGGGACATGTAATATCAATAAGTGTACCTGATCCTAAACTAGGTGAAGTGAGGACCAATGGGAGACACAAACGTCACCTGTACATTGACCACTTATGTACCTAATCCTGAATTGTACCCCACATCTTTAAAAGAAAAAAGAAAAGTCCTGCTTGTGTAAAAGCCCCTATTTATTCCTCACTCAAAGTTATCTCGCCCAGACATTGTGAGAAGATTTATGTATAGTGAGGAGTACCACAAAGGTAATTTGAAAACAAATATATATAAAATCACAGACTTGGCTTAAAAAAAAAAAAGAAGGAGAAGAAGCTGCCAGAAAGGAAGAGAATTATTACTGGAATGCCTATGCAGGCAACCACTGAACTGAGTGACCTCAATGAGGGAGAGAGTTCTAGTCCACAGAGAGGTACAGACTAGGATTAGATCTCAACTTGCTTTAGTGAAAAGCATCATCCTTTCAAAGAGTGAAAAAATGGCTAGTGTTTATTAAGGGTTAGCTAGCTCTCCTTTGTGGGAGGGTCCAGGTAGAAAGGGAATCATGAGGTAGCTTTGGAAAATAACTAAAGTTTAGCCACATTTTTGCATAATTAAAAAAATTAAATCTAGTTCACTCTCTTCACAGATCTCTATTCAAATTATATAAATACTGCCTCATAATATAAATAAATCAATCATTTAAAATATTTTGGTAAAGATAGTTTAAAGCATTATTTAGGACCATTTTATTCCAAACTAACTGCTCACTAAAGAAATACTGATAGCATAGTTAAAGAGTTACAATAAATTACCCCCAAATGGTGAAGTGTTGACCTGAAAACAAGTAATACATTTACCTTGAGTAACTTGAGGTCACGAGGATAAGAATTGTAAATTAGAGTTTATTAGGTTCTATATAAAATACCTAAAAGCCAAGCAGGCTATTAATACTCAACTTCAATAGATACCATAAATATTAAGTAACAGAATTAAGATATCTCTGGGGAATGGAAGAAACATCCATCCATGGTCTGAAAAATGATACCCTGATAGATTGTGTCTTTGTCTTCTCTATGCCAGTTATATATAAGAAGAATATATTGGGAGTGCCAAAAAAAGTATCCACATTTTAAGAAATGTCATCTATGTATTACTTTTCAAGTCAAACTGAATTACAATAGCAATGTATAGTATGACATTCACTCAAAAAATGGTGGTTAATCTTTTGTTATTGTATATATTGAGTATTATAATTTTAATATCATTTTTTCTTCCTAAAATATGTATACTTTTTTGACACCCTCTGTATATATAATGAAAGGAATCTAACAAAAATGCTGTAAGAATTTACAAATAATAAAATATATTTTCTTAGCCTAAATGATGACTCTGCTTAAACTAAATAAAATAACTTGCCTCTTCTTTGAGGCAAATTTGTTTTTATTTGTCTAAAAACGATCATAAGACATATACTAATGCAAATGCTGTCTCTCAAAACTCTGTGCAAGTGTACACAGTGGCTATTTTATATATATATATATATATATATATATATATATATATACATTCTATAACATATCTATTTTATAATTCACAGGTAAAGGGGAGAACAGAAAAAAAGTACCTTTGGAGAACCAAAATTGTAACTTATTTTCAAGAAATTATATTTTTAGTAGAAAGTATAATTTTTATTATCAAAGGGGATTCATAGAGAACTCATATTAAGGAGCTTAGCAAACTCCTAAGGTCATTCAAGTAGAATTACCCTTGAGCATACAGAGTTTAGGGGCACCTAACCCTTGTGCTGTTGAAAATCTGAGCGCAACTATTGACTCCCCTTAAACTCAAGTACTAATAACCTTCTTGACCAAGAGCCTTACCAATAACATAGTCACTTCTTCACACATATGTTGTATATTATATGTATTATATATCACACACTTACAATAAAGTATGCTAGAAAAAAGAAATGTTATTAAGAAAATCATAAGGAAGTTAAGGTATATTTACTATTTATTAATAGTAGAAGTAGATCATAACAAAGGTCTTCATCTTCACCATGCTCATACTGCATACATTTAAAATGGGAAAGAGAGGAACTGGTTCTACCATCTCAGGGTAACAGTAGCAAAAATGTTGCAGCAGGCAGGAGAGACAGGTACACTCAGTGTAACTTTATGAAAATATGTCATAATATCTGTCTTACCTTTCTGCTTTTACGTGTCTCTATAAATATTTTGTACAACATTATGTTGATTATTATTTCACTGTTTGCTTTAGTTTCAGTGCCCAAATTATAGAAGGGTTCAAGTTGTAAAATAAATCAAAAGCAGTCTTGAATAATAGGAACTCTTCTGCAGATTTTCTAACATTAATTTGGTTTCTGGCAATGCTTCTTCTACATCTTATTCTTCATTATCTTGCACTGGTTCTGAAGTACTCATCTCCATCAATTCATCATCTATTCATTTGTGTGGTGTGCTTTTATCACCTCTTGAATTTCTTTAAAAATTCCTATCTTGAAATTCTTCAACCCCACCTATTTGCCATCTTCACAACCTCCTACATGATGTCCTTGATTGACTCTGCAACAAGTCTTGTGAAGTCATGCACAATGTCTTGGCACAGTTTTCTCCAGCAGGAATTTATTATTTCAGACTGGAAAGCTTTCATTGATTTTCTTTAACAGCAATGGCATCTTTATGGGCACAAGACTTCCACATGTTCATATTCTGTTTGTTGAGGTTTTTTTCTCAGCATTGGCAATTCTTTCCATAGAGCACCATGTGTAATAAGACTTAAATATTCTTATGCCTAACTGATCTAGAGATAGAGATGTTTTGTTTGTGAGTGAGTAAATCACATTGATGATTTTAGTGTTGAACTCGTGGGATCCTGGGTAGTCAAGGGTATTGTCCAATAGTAGAGGAACTTTCAAGGGAAGTTCCTTGCTGGCAAAGTACTTCCTGAATTTAGGGACAATGCATCCATGGAAGCAATCAGAGAAAGGTTCTTCAACCAGGCCTTCCTGTTATACAACAAAAGACTTGGCAGCTGGTGTTTATCTTTTCTGTTCAAGGCTCGGAGTTAGCAGCTTTACAAAGACAGTTCTGATCATTTGTACAAAACATTAGAGATAGCCTATTCCATCTTGCCTTAAATCCCAGTGCTCACTTCTCTTTCTTATTACTAAATGTTTTTGTTTCTTTCTTTTTTTTAAGAATCAGACACATTTGTTGACATTAAAAACCTGAACTTGCTCAGACAGATATTCTTTCTCCTCAATGATTTTCTTAATGGTATCTAGAAACTTGTCTGCTGCCTCTTGGTCATCAGAAGCTGTTTCCCTACTATTTTGACTTTTAAAAATGAAAACACTTTCTAAAATTATCAAACCATCATTCCTTTACAGGTATTAAATTCTTCAGCTTTAAATTCTTTACCATCCTTTTGCTTTAAGTTGTCATATAATGATTTATCCTTTCCTGACCACATATTGGAATCTATGCATTTTTAACAGCAATCATACAACCACATGAAAGTTGCATTTCAATATGTAATAAAAAGGTATCTTACAAAAAGTACAAGGTTTTCATGCATCCTGGCATAGCTTCAGCGATGGATTCACAAATTTCATTTTTCTTTCTTTTTAAGTTTGTAATGTACTTTTATTAATTTATTTTAAATTTTTATTCAGCAGCTTTAGGAGGAGGAGTGGTTTTGGGTTGTATAGATGTATTGTAGAATGGTGAAGAAAAGTATGGACTTTAAGTGTACCCATCACCCTTAATAGTGCATTGTACTTGGAAGGTAATTTTTTATTCCTCCCTCTAGTCTCCCTGCAGAGTCTCCAATATCTATTATATTATTCTATATGCCTTTGCAGACCCATTGTTTAGCTTCCACCTATAAGTGAGAACATATGAAATTTGTTTTTCTGCTCCTGTTACCTTACTTTAGTCACCAGTTTCATTCAAATTGCTACAGTATACATTATTTTGCTATTTTTATGGCTGAATAGTATTCTATGGTGTGTGTGTGTGTGTGTCACACACACGTATATATAGTTTTTTATCCACTGATCAATTGATGGGCATTTAAGTTGATCCCACATCTTTGCAAGTGTAAATTATACTTTGATAAACATGTAATAGAGAATACAAATAAATAGAAAAACATCCCAAGGTCATGGATTGGCAGAAACAACACTGTTAAAATTACTATGCTACCTAAAGTAATCTACAAATTCAATGTAATCCTTATTTTAAAAACCAACATTATTTTTTCACAGAATTGGAAAAAAATCTAAAATTCATATAGAACCAAAAAGGAGCCCAATAGCCAAAACAATTCTAAGCAAAAAGAACAAAACTGAAGGCATCATATTACCTAACTTCCAATTATACTTCAAGGCTATAGTAATCAAAAGAACATGATACTGGTACAATGCAGGCATGTAGAACAAAAGAATAGAGATTTCAGAAATAAACCTACTTATCTATAACCAACTGATCTTTGACAAAACAGAAAAAAACTCACACTGGGAAAAACATTATATTAATTAAATGGTACTGGGAAAATTGGATAGCCACAGGCAGAAGAATAAAACAGAATCCGTATCTCTCACTATATACCAAGATTAAATCAAGATGTATTAAATACTCAAATGTAAGACCTGAAACCATAAAAATCTTAGAAGAAAACTTAGAAAAAACTCTCTGGACATTGCCTTAGGGCAAAGAATGTATGGTTAAAGTCCCAAAAGCATATGCAGAAAAAATAAAAATAAATGAGTGGGTCTTGATTTAAACTAAAAAGAAATAATCAACAGGGTAAATAGACAACCTACTGAATGGCAGAAGATATTCACAAACTATACATCTGATGAAAGACTTATATTCAGAATATACAATGACCTCAAACAAATCAGCAAGAAAAAAATAACCCCATTAAAAAGTCAGCAAAAACATGAACTGACATCTCTCAAGAACAGCCAGCAAACATGAAAAAATTCTCAACATCACTAACAATCAAAGAAATGTAATTAAAACCACAATGAGATACTACCTTGCACCAATCAGAATGGCCACTATTAAAAAATCAAAAATCAATGAATGCTAGTGTGGAAGTGGTGAAAATAAGCACTTATACATTGTTGCTAAGAATATGAATTGCTACAACCTCTATGGAAAATGGTATGGAGATTTCTCAAAGAACTAAAAATGGGTCTATCATTCAATCTAGCAATCCCACTACTTGGTATCTACTCAAAGGAAAGGAAGTAATTATATAAAGAACTTCCTTTCCTATCTTTTTTTCTTTTTGTTTTAATACATTAATCTTTATGTTGGATTAATTATCTTGAAATAACTGGCAATCACAGCTGCAGATTTCAATCTATGGTACATATATATATCAATTAAACTTTTTCTTGTATTGCTTCATTTTTCTATGATGCTTGGGTACTTCCTATAAGTAAGTATTTAAACCTCCAGCATCACTACAGGCCCATTGTATGGGTCTATGGTGTTACTCAATGTTTATAGTATTGTACAAAACTTGATGAAAAATATGGGAGAACTGCAAGAGATAATTTTTACTATGATACACAATTTACTGGAAAGATAAACTGCTCACAGGAAATGATTAGCAACACACAGAGTTAACAAGCATTCTCTTGATCATAGGGTGAGAGCAACAGGAAGTGGCTATGAAATTATTACAGTAGTGCAGTTGTACTGCCCTTAATTTTGTTGTTATAGTTTAATACTGCGTCTCGGTATTTGTTTACATTTCTCTTGACTATGAAGGTTGCCATGTACACTCTGCAAAGTGTTTTTGTGCAAATTTTGATAAATGACAATTTTAATAATAGATTTGTATATATTTTATGATAGTGATAAAATAGACTAACAGTTATATATATTTCATGCATTCATGACATATCTTTTTCTAAATTTTTTCAATATTTGTAGGTTACATGGTTCATCTGTGAGTTTTTTCAATATATTGCGAATCTTCAAAATATTTTTCAATATATTTATTTTTAAAAATCCACGTATAAGTTGATTCAAGGAATTCAAGCCCAAATTGCTCAAGGGTCAACTATATTTAAATACTTGAAATATTTTTGTGTTTTTTTTTGCTCTAACACATGCAAATTAGAATATTTATATATGGCAATCATTAATAAGATAAAACAAGTAATCAGCCTGTTTTGTATGAAATGTCAATGTTTAACCTTTCCAAAACAAGAGATACACAACCAAAAAGAAAGTTGTCAGTTCTAATAGCATCTATACTCATATCAAAAGAAAGAGAAAAAACATTGTCAAAAACCTCTTTAAGCATATTCAAAAATAGAAAAAAGATGTTCAATTTTCAGAAGTTTAAAATCTGTTTCATTGTGACGTAAATTATATTCTCACCTTTTTTTACTGTTATTTCTGCACATATTATTTAACTCAAATTAATGTTATAGATATTAAAAACCATTTAATTTTTAACCATAGTGGCTATGCAAGACAGGAGGCTAGAGATTACTCATGGTAGATGACTTCCAATTAAAGGGTGAAACTCTCTACAGCCTTTGTCTTTACATTTCAAGGTGTAAGTTATTTCTTTGTCATATACTAAGAACAGCTGGTCAGGCCACTTCATAATACATTCACTGTTTTATATATAGTAAGTCTTTTGAGAATCTGGATAGTGACAAAGAAAAATTTTTTTAAGTAGCTGCAGAAACATGCCAAGTAAATATGAAACAGCTCTGGAATAGTTTCTCTTGTTTCTGGCACACAGATCTCATTTTGCAGTCTCCATGAATATTGCACAATTACTGCTCTCCATGTAGTTCAAGGAAACAATCATGTGGCACTGCTTAGGCTATTATGGACAGGAACTAATAAAGAATTCCCAGAGGTGGGCACTGATAGCGGGTCTAGATGCAATCAGAGGCTAGGAGTAGGTCTGTTCTAAGAAAGCTAAGCCAAGTCACCTCTGGGATACTGAGAAAGGAAAAAGTACATGAGGTTTTCCAAGAAGTCTTTGTAAATGCCAGTTCATTAATCCCTGTATTCCCTAATTTTCTCTCGCTTACATCTAAAACCTAAAACTATACTGAAAAGCTCTGGTATTCTTGAGTGCTTTCTCAGTCACAGGGTTATTGAAGGAGAAATAAAGCCAGCCTCATTATTCATTCGTTTACTCACAACCTAGAAGTTCCATGGGAATAGATATAGATTTGGAATTTCCTTCTGGTCCTATTTTCTATGAAATATAATAAATAAAATCTCCATAAGCGTTAGCTGAAAAGCACATCTATGGAGATGTAGGATGTTCTATTTTTTTTTTTCTTTTTGAAAACAAATTTAAAAACATCAATATTTTTGATAACTTTTTTTTTTTTTTGAGTTGGAGTCTTATTCAGTTGCCCAGACTGGCATGCAGTGGCCGCTCCCGGCCACTGCAGCCTTGCCTGCTGGACTCTGGCAATCCTTCCGCCTCAGCCTTCAGAGTAGGCAGAATTACAGGCATGCGCTACCACGCCCGGCTGATTTTTTGATTTATTGTAGCGATGAAGTCTCGCTGCCCAGGCGGGTCTCGAACCCACGGGCTCAGGCAATTCACTCACTTCAACCTCCCAAGGCGCGGGATTACAGGCTGAGCCACCGAGCCCGGCTTTTTATAACTTTTAATAAAATCTTCTATTTACCTAATACCAGTGCAACTTTATTGTTCATTGTTGAAAAATGACCATTTTAGGGTGATACTGACTATTATCACAATAATTTGAATGCTGAAATTTCCTTTAATGAAAATAATATATGGCAAATTCAATAATCCTTTAATCTAAAAATTGTTCAAATATCTTATTCTTGGTCTATATTGCATGAAAAGAATTCTTATTTGAATGAGAGTCATTCACTTGTATAATATCATCTGGAATTTAAATAAAAAGACATTGGGCTTAAACTGAGAACACAAAGAAAATATACTTTTTCTGCACTATAAAACCTTATAATTTAATTTAGAAATGTACTAATTCAGTCCCTCCAAGAAACAAATGCCAAAACAGGGTTAGATATACAAGATATTTACCAGAGGCAATGTCAAAGAAGTAAAGAAAAGGTTGGGATAAGCTTGAATACACTACAGAGTTGATAACTATAAAACTTATGAAAGAGAGAGGAGACTAGCAAAGATTGCCTAGAAAGTTCTGTAGTTCAGCCCTGAGTAATTTTAGGTTGAGATACTACCAAAATTAATAAGGTAATTACATTAGGCAAATATATTTGAAAACCTTTAATATAATTATGTGTGTGCTAACAATCAATGCATTATTGTTCTGTAGTATCTTTTTTCAACTAATATGTATTTAATACATTTCATATCAGTGAATAAACATTTATATTATTACTCACACTGAATGAATATTATTGCATTTTTTATTTATATGTTTATTTATTTTTGAGTTGGAGTCTCACTCTGTCACCCAGACTGGAGTGCAGTGGCCGCGATCCTTCCGCCTCAGTCTTCCAAGTAGCTGGAACTACAACCGCGCGCTACCACACCCAGTTAGTTTTTGATTTATTGTAGAGATGAGGTCTCGCCAAGTTGCCCGGGCGGGTCTTGAACCTGCGGGCTCAGGCAATTCACTTACCTCGGCCTCCCAAAGTGCTGGGATTACAGGCTGAGCCACCGAGCCCGGCCGAATATTATTTTATTGTATGTGTTATATAATTTATTAGCGACCAACTTTGTGACCTCTAGATTATTGATGGATTTTTACAATTTTGTTTTATTTCAATAGCTTTAGGGGGTACAAGTAGTTTTTGGCTACATGGATACATTGTATAATGGTGAAAAAGTATGGACTTTAAGTGTACCCACCTCCCCACCTGTACACATTGCACCCAACAGATAATTTTTCATCTCTTCATCTCTTACCACACTCCCCCTTCTGAGTCTCCAAAGTCCGTTATGCCGTGCTCTTTTCCTTTGCAGATCTTTGGTTTACCTTCCACTTATAAGTGAGATCACGTGGTTTTTGGTTTTCTGTTCCTGAGTTCGTTCACTTAGCATGATGTTCTCCAATTCCATCCAAGTTGCTGCAAAATACATTATTAAATTCCTTTTTTATAGATGAGTAGTATTCTCTCTCTTTCTCCTCTCTCTCTCTCTCTCTAGTATTATTATCTCTCTCTCCCTCTCTCTCTATATATGTATATATATATACACACCACAATTTTGTTAACCACTAGTTAGTTGAGGGGCATTTAGGTTGATTTCACATCTTTGCAATTGCGAACTATGCTATGAACATGGAAGTACAGGTGTGTTTTTTGTATAACTTCCTATGTTCCTCTGGATAGGTACCTAGCAATGAGATTGCTGAATCAAATGGTAGATCTACTTTCAGTTCTTTGAGAAATCTCCATACTGCTTTCCATAGAGGAATCTGTATGTTTAAATTTCTGGTAAAACCATGGAAGTTTTCCTCAATTATTTCCTCAAATATATTTTCCAAACCTGTTGCTTTTCCTTCTCCCTTGGGGACACATATGATTCTTAGATTTAGGTGCTTTACATAAGCTCACATTTCTTGGAGACATTGTTACATTCTCTTGGTTTTTTTCTTTATTGTTATCTGATTGGTTTAGTTCAAAAGCCTTATCTTTGAGTTTTGAGATCCTTTCTTTCACTTGTTATAGTTTACTCTTAAATTTGCCCATCAGCTGGGCATGGTGGCTCACACCTGTAATCCCAGAACTTCGGGAGGCAGAGGTGAAAGTATTGCCTAAACTCAGGGGTTCAAGACTAGCCTAGGCAACTTGGCGAGGCCTCATCTCTACAGTAAATAAAAAAAAATTAGCCATATGTGGTGGCATGCTGGAGATTAGCTTCAGTCGGATTCAGGGTACCCCAAAGGTGGAGACGGCATTGGCGATTGGGGGGAAGAAGAGAGAAAGAGAGAGAGAGAGACAAAGAGACTGGACTCCGGCCTAGTGCTGAAGCGATGTGGGTTATTTTGAATTACAACAGGTCTTTTATACACAAAGTCAGATGTGGGAAGGACATCCCCCACCCATCAGAAACCTTAATCCATGAAAACTTAATCAATGATTGCCTTTAAACGCTTTTCATATGATAATCTTAAAATCCCATAACAAAGGATAACCTAATCCGTGACTGACATATTCTGTAAACCTTTTTCATCCTAAACTGATTGATTTATGCCAAGTTAAACAATTCTATAGAAGCTTAAGTATTTACTTTACAAATGAAAGTGGCCCATCCCAGAATGTTTGGAATGTGGCCCAGTCCAAAGTTCACAGTGGGCTACCTGCAAGTAACCCAGCCTCATTCTTTCAACAAAATGGCTGTCTTCTAAAACTGTATTCTACAATTTACACCTTCAATAAATCCTAAGATCATGACCCAAAAGCTTGTGACCAATACTAATGATGTGACACGAGTTTGAATTATAAGTTGTGTGAAAGCCAAAACCGCAGTTTGTGGAAGAATGGGAGCAATGAGCTTCTATTGTTAGCTTGTGTTCATCCTGGTCTCAGAGTTTTTATGTTTTGAGCTCACAGGAGCTTAATCTGGTTAGTGCTGAGTAGAAAGGGGGAGAAAATGGGGTCAAATAGCTCCCGAACGCATCCTAGTGGTCTTGGGGTCAACGGCCCTTCCTGATCCCTAACGCTCAGTGGGCCTCCATGGCTGGTTCCCAACAGTGGAATGCACCTGTAGTTTCAGCTATTTGGAAGGCTGAGGCAAAGGATCACCTGAGTTCAGCAGGTTGAGGCTGCAGTGGCTGTGAACTTGTCACTACACTCCAGCCTGGGCAACAGAGTGAGACACCTACTCAAAAAAAAAAAAAAAAGAAGAATTGCCCACTGCATTTTGTACTTCCCTAAATGATTTCTTTATTTTAGAAATCAACTCTCTTCCTTTCATTATAGTCATCCTTACCTGTGTGAGGTGTTATTTCATTGTGTTTTGATTTGGATTTCTCTGATGATTAGTGAAATTAAATATTTTTTAATGTTTGTTGGTTGTTTGAACATCTACCTTTAAGAAATAGAAGTGTCTGTTCATGTTCTCTGCTCACTTCCTAATGTTTCTTTTCTTTTTTTTCCTGTCAATTTGAGTTTCTTGTAGATCCTGGATACTGGCCTTTGTTGAATATATAGCTTGCAAATATTTTTTCCCATTCTGTGAGTTTTTTACTCTATTGATGGTCTATTTTGTGGTGCAAGAACTTTTTGGCTTGGTAAGATCAGGTCCCAATTGTGAGTTTTAGACTTTGCTGTATCTACTTTTGAGGACTTGGCCATGAATTCATTGCCTACTCCAATGTCCTGGAAGGTGTTCCCTAAGTTTTCTTATAAGATTTTTATAGTTTGGGGTTTCACACATAGGTCCTTGATCCATTTTTAGTTATTTTTTGCATATGTTGATAGGTGGAGGTTCAGTTTCATCCTTCTGCATATTGTTAGCCAGTTTTCCCAACACCATTTGCTAAATATATTTCCTTTTCCCAATGTTTATTTTAATCAGTTTTGTCAAAGATGAGCTAGTTGAAGTCTTGTGATTTTATTTTTAGATTATCCTCCATATTCCTTGGTCTATGTGTCTATTTTTTACCATTACAATGCTGTCTTGGTTTCTGTAGTCTTATAGTAAAGTTTTATGTCTGGAAGTGTGATGTCTCCAGCTTTACTCTTTTTGCTGAGGATGGCTTTAGGTATTTGTCCTCTTTTTTTTGCTCCCATATGAATTTCTATTTTGTCTTTTCTAGGTGTGTGAAAAATGATGCTGGCAATTTAACAGGGATTGTGGTGAATCTGTAGATTGCCTTGGGTAGAATGGATATCTTGATATTGATTTTTCCAATCCATGAGCATGGCATGTTCTTTTATTTGTTTGTGGCATCCTTGACTTCCTTTAGCATTGTTTTGTATTTCTTATTGTAAAAATCTTTCACCTCTTTGGTTAGATGGATGCCAGGATATTTTATTTGTTTTGTGACTTTTGTAAATGGGATTGTGCTTTTTATTTGGTCCTCAGATTTCTTGTGTTTATGTATAGCGATGTAACTGTTTTTTGTGCATTAATTTTGTGTCCTAAGATTTCACTGAAGTTGTTTATAAGTGCAAGGAGATATTTGACAGTCTTTCTGGGATTGTATGGGTATAGAGTTATATCACCTGCAAAGAAGAGTGACTTAGTTTTCTCTTTTGAGTACTATGTTGAATAGGAGGGATGAGAGTGGGCATCCTTGCCTTGTTCCAGTTATTATGGGGAATGCTTTCAACTTTTGCCCTATAGTGTAATGTTGGCTTCAGTTTTGTTATAGATGGGTCTTGTTATTTTGAAGATTTTTAGTGTTCAAGGTTTTATTAAGAAGGGAGTTGAAATTTATGGAATTTTTCTTTCTATGTCTAATGAGATAATCATGTGGTTTTTGGATTTCTACCTGTTCATATGAAGGATTACATTTATTAATATATATTGAAACAGTCTTTCAAACTGAGAACAAAGCCTGGTCATAATGAATGATCCCTGAAATGTGTCATTAGATGCAATTTAGTAGATTTTTATTGATAATTTTTTCATCTATGTTCATCAGGGAAATTGGACTTTAGTTTTCTTTCTTTGTTGGGTCTTTGCCTTTTTTTTTTTTTGGTATCAGAATGATATTGACCTCATAGAATGAGCTAGAGTTAATTTCTCCCATCTCATTGTCTGAAATACTTTCAATAAGATTGTTACCAAGTCTTTCTTCTATGTCTTGGGGAATTCAGAAACTATCTGACCCAGGGCTTTTTTGGTAAGGAAGTTTCTCATAACAGAGTTGATTTCTTAGATAATCAGTGGTCTATTTAGGGTTTAATTTTTTCCCTCTTTCAATCATAGGTAGCTATGTGATGCCGGGAATTCCTTCATTTTCTCTAGGTTGTCTGGTTGATTCACATATAGATGTTCACAATAGTCTCTGGTAATCTTTTGTATTTCTTCAGGGACAGTTGTAGCATCACCTTTTTATTTGTTTCTAATTGTGTTTACTAGAATTCTCCCATTCTCTCTCTCTCTCTCTCTCTCTCTCTCTCTCTTTAATATGGTCAGGGGTCTGTCAATCTTTTTTCACCTTTAAAGAACCAGCTTTTCATCTCATTGAGCCTTTGTATAATTTTGGGGGTCTCTATTTCATTAAACTGCAACTGTATTTTAATGACGTCTATCTTTCTACTGATTCTGGGATTGGTTTTCTCTTGATTTTCCAGCTCTTTTAGAAGTGACATTATACGGTTTACTTGTGATTTCTCTATTTTATTGATATATGCATGCTATGTTATAAACTTCCCTCTCAGGATTACTTTCATGGCATTTCAGGGGTTTTGGTGTGTTGTATTTTTTGTTTTTGTTTCTAGGAAACTTTTTCCTTTCTCCTTTTATTTCTGTGTTAACACAAAAGTCATTCAGAAACTTGTTTAATTTCCATGTATTTGTGTGCATTTTGGGGTTCCTATTGGTGATTATATTTATTTCTATTCCACTGTTGTCTGAGAAGATGCTTGATAAAGCCTCAACTTTTGGATTTTTTCATTCTCAACTTAATCTCAAGTGCACAGTTGATCTTGGAGTACATTCCATGAACTGATGAGAAGAATGTATATTCTTTAGTTCTTGGCTGAAATGTTCTGTAAATGTCTATTAGGTTCAATTGGTTGAATTTGAGTTAAGGTTCCTGATTTCCTTGCTAGTTTTTTTTTTTTTGCCTCAATGATCAATCTAAGGTTGCTAGCAGAGTATTAATGTCTTTGACTATAATTGTATGGCTATGTCCTCTGTTAGTTTAATTGTTTTATAAATCTCAGTACTCCTATGTTGATTGTGTGTATATTCAAGATAGATATGTCTTATTGGTTGATTGAGTCTTTTATCATTATGTAGTGTCCTTTTAAATTTTTATTGGTTTAAAGTCTGTCTTCTCTGATATAATAGCTATTCCTGCTCACTCTGTTTTTATTTGCCTGGAAGATATTTTTCCATTCCTTTACATAGAATGTGGGTGTCATTTGCAGTGAGATGGGTTTCCTGAAGGCAGCAGAAGGATGGCACATGCTTCTTAGGTAGTTTACTTTCTCTATATTTTGAGTGGCACATTTAGCCTTTCCATACAAGTTAATTCTTGATATGTGGGGGTTTGTTCCTGCTGTTGAGAGGCTGCTTTCCTTTTTAGGTTTTGCAGTTGATTTGTATGGTCTATAAACTCTGTGCCTACCTATAATTTTGTGATAGGTGGAACTGTTCTTTTGTTTGTGTACTTAGAACATTCTTAAACATCTACTGCAGGGCTGGTCTGGAGGTGGCATATTCTCTGGTATTGGATGTCTGGGAAGGATTTTAATTCTCCTTTATTAATGAAGCTCAGCATGGCAAATTAAAAATTCTTGGTTGGGATTTCTTTTCTTTAATAATGCTAAAGATGGGATTCCAGTTCCTTCTAACTTATAAGACTCCTGTTGAGAAGTCTGCTGCTATTCTGATGGGTCTTCCTTGGTAGGTGGTCTGTCTCTTCTCTCTAGCTGCCTTTAGGATTTTTTTGCTTCATGCTTATTTTGTGAAGATGGATTATTGTATGTCTTGGAGATGGCCTTCTTATGTAAGTATTCACAGGAGTTCTCTGGATCAATTGTGTCTGCATGACCACGTCTCAAGCAAGATAGGAGAAATTTTCTTGGATGACCTCTTGGATGGCTTGTTCTAGATTGTTCTAAGTTTCTCCTTCCCTTTAGACATGTCAGTCAACCATATACTTGGTTTCTTTACATAATTCCCAGCCTCTCATAGGCTTTGCTCATTCTTTCAAAACCTTTCTTCCTTGCTTCTGTCAGACTGGGTTAGTTTAGTAGTTCACTCCTCAAACTCTGAGATTCTTTCCTCTGCTTGGTCAATTATTCTGTTGAGGTTTGCTATTATGTTTTGAAATGTCAGGAAATAATTATTTATTTCCAGGAGTTCAGATTGGTTCTTTCTTATAATGGCCAATCCAACTTTTACCTTCTGCACTGTTTTTATTGCCTGAATGATATACATGCCCACTTTCCCATGGATCTACTGAATGTCTTTGTCATCCATAGTCTGAATCTATGGCTGTCTTCAGGGATGGGTTTTCTGGATGAGTTCTGGGAAGCCCTTTTGTGGGGTCAACTCCTTAATGCTTTGGGGATTGCTGGGATTTTTCACTGATTCTTCTTCATCTGTGAGTGAAAACTCTTTTCTTTTTATTTTTTGTTTTCTTGTTCTTTTAGTTAAATAAAGATGCTACTGTTGGAGTGGGTTTTTGTGGGATTTTTTTCTTTTGTCCTTCGTGGTGTTCCTCTGTTGTGGTGCACACCTCCTTCCCTTTGAGGTGCTCACCCATGAGGGCCCAACCACTGTGAGTCTTGTTGCTTTTCTGACTCTAGTATCTCTATGAGGTGGTAACCATCTGGCTGGTGTTGGAGGGTGCCTGAAAGGTAATCAGTGATGGGAAGGTGCAGGGGTAGAATCCTAGGGCAGTTGGTCACTTACATCACTGAAGGTCCTTTTGAAAATCTCTAATGCCTTTCTCTATGGACAAATTTAAGATGTATGGTGGCACACGTTTTGTTTTTATCTCCTTCTTAAGAGCTATATCATTGTCTCCAGTATTGTATGAGGCTCAACAATAAAGTTTGCAAACTCATCCTGGAAAAAGTGCTATATACACCTCATTACTGACTAACACTATGGTCACCTTTGAAGTACTCCCCTTGGGAAGCTATGCACTGGCATCAGTGCCTAGTCCACCCATCAAATTAATTTTTGAACTCTTTTTCTGGAATGGCCATCAGAGCTGTTGTTGTATTACCCTTGATGCCCTGAATGTCATTAAAATGTCTTGCTTTCAATATTTCCTTTATCTTCAGGTAAAGACAAAAGTCACTGTAGGTCAATAAGGTGAGTAGGGAGGTTGCTCCAATATGTTATTAGTTAACTGGCTAAAAACTCCCTCACAGACAGTGCTGTGTTTGCTGGTGCACTGTCGTGATGCAAGAGTTCCTTTGGGACCATTTTGCACACACCTTTCCCCTGCCAATATTTTCAGTTAAGATTTCCCTAACATTATCTATTAATGTTTATTTCATTTGCTGTACTTCTCACAGTCAGTTGATAATTTTGATTCACAATTCAATAAATTTTTGCAATAACTGTGTTAGTTCTGCTCATTACTGGCTATCTTGAGCCTTCTTTATCAGTGATGCTTTCTCTCCTCTCTGAAAAATGTTTAATCCATTTGTACTCTGCCTGTTTTTCATGGCATTATCCCCATAAACTTAGGCTAATATGTTCCTGATTTCACTTTCTGTCTTGCCAAGTTTAACAAGAAATTTAATATTTGTTCCTTGCTATAATTAAAGCTCCTACATTCCCATGATGACACATAAAAACGTGCAACAACAATAATGAACGCCACTCAGTAAGATACTGTCACATGACAACACAAACACAGCTGTGAGACACTTATATACCAAGATTATGAAACCTTACTGAGTTGTTTGCACAGTGCTGCCAACATAAGTACACAGTGGCAAGTTCACAAATTTAATTGTCAGAACTTGCAATGTGCTTTGACAGTTGACCTCCAGCCAGGTGTTGGAGCTTACAGGACAAAGCCAACTGTGGTGGTGGATGTGAGTTTTTGCTTGGCATTTGTTTCTCAGGGAAGTGCACAGAGGACCTAGGTAATGGGTAAGACTATATGGACTCCCAAAGTTTCCCAGTCCTTGAGCTTTTGAGGGGGATAGGTAAGAAAAGTTAGTCAGTGAGGGCTATGTCAGACTGGCCCACTCTTCAGCTCCCCATGTATGCACATGAATAATTACACCAGTGGGAAACAGGTTCCTTGGCCACTGTGGCAATACTGTGGGGTTGGCTGAGTCTTTTCTATGGTATAAAAGAATTTTCACAGGAAAAGAAGGGCTGCTGGGATGTCAGGTTCTCCCCATTTGATCTTTGAATGAGGCTGTCCATACTCAGAACTCAAAGTTTCCTTCAGCATCAAGATATTTCCTGGAGACTGGATCCAACCTGTCTGTGTTTCAGATGTCCAGCTGTGTGCACTCAGTGGGAATTGGGAAGGGGGATGGTTCTCCTGATGGCTGTGGCAATGCACTGTGGGAATGACATAGTTGTGTGTTGCACAGAAGAGTTCACGTGGAGAGAAAGGAATTACCAGGATAACAGGACGCCTTCAGGCTCCCCTTCCCTCATGTCTTCACTCAGAGATCAAATGTTTGTTCAGCAACACAGTCTTTCACTGCAACTCACCCCCAACTGAAGCTGTTGGCAAAGGTGGTATTTGTCTTTGGAATAAGTGAAGGCAGCTGGGGTTCCATTGCCTCTTGGCCTGGTAGGTGGCTGCCAGCATCAAGTTCTTGGGAGATAGTTTGACCATAGACATTCAGAGCCCAAATGGGTTCCCAGTTCTACACTGTCTCTGGAAATATATAGTTGTGTCATATCCAGGCCATTTTCTATGTGGGACTGCAGTCCTGTGAAGCTTGGGGGACCCTACCAGTTTGTGGTGGGAGCGCTTAGTTCTTAATTTCTTGCACATGCCATTTCCCCATGTCCAAGACTGATTTCTGTTTCTGATATGACCTGGGCAGAGAGGAAACTTCTTGACTCCAAAATAGGCTGCCCATTCTCTCTCCTCTCTATGGGTGCCGCTGTTCTTCATGTTGTAGGTTTTATGGCAAGTAAGTAGACATAGAAATATGAAAAGGGCATGTCAGTAAAATACAAAGCAGAAATCATAGAACCATTAGCATTTAAGGGAAAATCAAGCCTTATGGTTATTGAAATATAGCATGAACAAAGACTCCTATATTTAACAGACATATCTACTTTAAGAATGATTCTTTTAAAATGCAGACTGGAGTTGCTGCACTTCAGAAAGCTTTTATCATAGTGGCAATAACCTCATCCCAAGCTGAGCAAATTATTTGGTGAAAGTAAGCATGGCAATAATCTTCAGCTTTTCATTCTGCAGGAAAATACAACAAACAAACAAACAAAAAGCTCTAAATTTGAGATTATTAAACTAGGGGTCATGGCATCTGGAAACTTCAGAAAAGTTATCAGGGTTTTCCATGGTATTTTACATTTTCAAGGGAAATACAACTACCTTCATGCTAATAGCATGAGCTATTAGCTTGAGGTAGTATATCATTAAGTATTAGATTACTTTGGATAATGACATGTCTTCACAAGGCTGGGTTTTGAGTGATTTGATAAAAAACCAAGTATCATGTGAAAGCCTATATGGAATTGGAAATAAGGTTGTGAGATCCAATATGATCCCATGGTTTGAGAAGTTGTACAGCGACCAACACATGCTCAGTAGTTGTAATATAAATACTTATCAAGTTTTTTGCATCCGACTAATTTAAAAAAGAAACTGCTGGTGTTTGTTTTGGTTTAAGGATGCCATGAAAAAAATTACTGGCATGTTAAGTGTACCTTCAAGTGAGAAAATGTGATTTTCATAGTAAACAAAGATGTTTATAAAAGAGTGACAGGTTGTCATTTCTTAGCTATTCTGGAATTTTATAAACCTGATTGACTAAAATAAGCTTAAAAATTCAACCAAGGGGAGTATTTAGGAAATAGAACTTTTCTCACTGAAGTTCATATTTTATTAAACAAAAAACTGACTTTATGAAATATTTAAAATCATACATCTTTAAGTCATGAGTTATAAATTATTTTTCCTAATAGAAAATCAGTCATAATTTTTAATCTTTTGAAATACTGTACATTAAAAACAACAACATTGTGTCATTCTACTGATAATTGCAGTGTTCTACATTGGAGGGAAAGAATGCTTCAGTATTTTGAGAATAATATATAAGCATGTACATAAAAACGTATGTATGCTTTTTCAATCATGTATTTATTCAAAGACAGTATTCACAAAAGCATTAATTTTTAAGTATATTATTTGGACACTTAAATAGGAGAAAAATTGAAGGTAAAGTCATTATCTATTTATAGAAAATCTCTTGAACAAAAATTTTTGTATATATGAGATATTTATCTTATATCATATGACATATGAATAGCATGTCATATGTCATGTGTATCATATGACTATGGTTAATATGACTAAATATTTCATACATGATATTTATTAGTTATTGTGTTTGGAGGAAAATAAAAATGATTTTATTCATCTCCACAGAGAGTTTGTATATTTTTAGAAAAAGAAAAGCAGTATTCACTGAAGTTTTGAAGAGAAGAAGGTGAACGTATGGAGGCATCAGTGACATGATAAAATGGCTACCTCTCCATATGATTAGAGAAGCAAAATAGAACATATCACCCAGAAGTCAATATAATCTCTGCAACTGGTGATGTTACCTTTTTGTGATAAAGCAGGAGCTCTATTCTCAGACACATTGCTACTTTTTGTCATTAAGGTAGCAAACTACAGTAAGCCATAGTCAACCAGCTGCTGTAATAAAGAGAAACCCTGAATGTTCTGCTGAGAATGCTGGAGCACACTTGTCACTGCTGTTGTTGGAAGCATGCTGCCTGAGCAAGAACCTCTGAGTCCATGCTTGCCTGCCATTTCCAGACACACATAAATAATGGCTCATTCTTTGTTCTCTTATATAAAGTATCCTACCACTGGCTCTCATTTGCAATATTCCAACTTGAAACCAATTTGCAAATGAGCCCAGGTAATACAATTTGTTAGCCTCCATGCTTCCTGTGGCACAGAGGAGAAAGCAAAAGAATGGTGATGATAAAACAGAGCCAGACAACCAGCATGCCACATAGTGAAATAGTATACAAATTCATAGCAAATAATTTCATTTATTTACATTTACATGAACATATGTTAAAAACATTTTCCTACTTGAAATCAACAGTTTTAAGGATATATGTATATAATATTTATTACTTGTATCATCTATGTTTCTCAAGAAAGATTAAATCTGGGAAAGTTAAGATCTATAAAGCATTTGTTTATAAATATTAGTTTACATAATTTGTACATTTGTGACTATATTACACACTTAATAGAGACATATGTTTTCATGTCAATACAAAAAGGTCTGATCAATTCTTTCTGGCAGCATTATAACTCACTGCTTATGAATTGCCTTTATCATGCAGTATATGTTTAAAGAAAGCAATTTGATTTTTATTCACAAACATTTAGTGATATTAGAAAATATTTATGATTCTGATTATGATCTGGTCTTGTATTGTGTGTATGTGCATAAACGCCATGTAAAACATATTTTGCATAAGTGCTACAGTCTTTTTCAACCTCTCTGCTGCTAGAGAATCCGAGAATTGACTTCTCAATTTCTCTCTTACTGTAGGGTAAATTATATTAAAGTCTAGAAAAGACAAAACTATAGTGATAGCAAGCAAATCAGTAGTTATCAAAGCCAGGAATGAAGAGACTACAAAGGGGCAAAAAAAGAACTTACTGAGAAGATGAAAATGTTCTCAGTCATGGTTGTGGTGATGGTCACACAATTGAATGAATGCATTTGTCGAACCTAACTAAATTGTGTACTTAAAATTGATTATTTTAATTGTATTTAAAGTATAAATCATTGAAGTTGACTAACAAAAGACAAAAAAAAATTGATGACGCTTTTAAAAAAAAGAAAGAATAAAGCAAAGTGGGTTATAGAGAATGTAGTAAAAATACTAGCCAGGTGAAAAAAGGATGATATTAATATTGATAGAATTCCTGAAGAACAAAAACAAAACAATAGAAGAGAGTCAATATTTAAAACTAAAATTCAAGAAAATATTTAATACATTGAACAATGCCAGAACGTGTACATTGAAAGAGGCTACTTGCATTGTAAATCTCTGAAACATATTCTAGTAAAATTGTTTAATTTTGTAGTTGAAGATAAAATTCTCAATGCCTCCAGGCAAAAAGTTGAAGATAAAACCTTCAATGCCTCTAAGGCAAAAAGATCAAATAATTTGTAGTGATATAAAATAATTGACTAGAGCAAACTTTTCAAAACTGAGAAGCAAAACAGGATAGCAAGAGAGAAACACTTTATAAAACTCATTAAAAGAAAGTGTGATTTTAAGATTTTATTTGCAGCCAAGGTATCCCTCAAATATCAAGACTATAGAAAAACTCAGGATTCAAAATTTAGGGAATTTAAGAAATTCTGTACCTATCAAACCTTCTTGAGGAACATTTCTCATTTTATTTCAGGAAGAAATATCAGCTGACATAGCCCATCAAAAATGTAATTAGAAAGGTGTCAGCTACAGTTTTTTTTTTTTTTGAGTTGGAGTCTCACTCTGTTGCCCAGACTGGAGTGCAGTAGCCGCTCCCGGCCACCGCAGCCTCCACCTGCTGGGCTCTGGCGATCCTTCCACCTCAGCCTTCCAAGTACCCGGAATTACAGGCATGAGCTACCACGCCTGGCTGATTTTTTGATTTGTTGTAGAGATGAGGTCTCGCTGCCCAGGCGGGTCTCGAACTCACGGGCTCAGGCAATGCACTCACCTCAGTCTCCCAAAGGCGCGGGATTACAGTCTGAGCCACTGAGCCCGGCTTACAGTTCTTTTCTAACAAGCAAGCCACATAAGGTAACATATTTGCAGGTTTCCAGGATTAAGACACGAACATCTTCGAGAAGGTATTATTTAGCCTATCACAATAATTTTCATCTTAGTTTATAAGATTTCACCTTTAAATCTGGGAGTTAGCTGGGTGACTAGATATATTTTTTTAAAAACTCAAACCATCCATAATGTTAATTTCTGCTTTTAATTTTCATAATTATTTTATTATAAGTGTATTAAGTTCTATTAAATATTAATAGGTACTTAAATTATAGTACTTTATGGGAAATTATTTAAAAATAGCAAAACATGCACTGAACTGAGAAAACACTTGACTTTGTTCCTATTTCTACCAATACTAGTATGAGTGACCTTATATACTTGGCTCTGAAAAATCTTTAAAAATCTCTATGTCTTCTTTCCTATTGAATTATGTAAGCTTTTTAATTAAATTAGTGATTTTCACATTATACTTTGTGTATCTCTAGGACTCAGAGGAAATATTCAGGGGATTAAACAAGGAGGGCTTATTCCTTTACATTTTATATACTAGGCGTCTATAATGATTTTATTTGATGACAGAAAATGAATATTAAAAAGTAGTAGATTAAAACAATTTTAGGATACCTAAAGTTTTCTACAGTCTAAAATTATTAAGAAAAAATGGAGAAGAATTTCTACTGTACACAAGACTGAGCCTGGTGAAAGTTATGAAAGGTAATATCTTTTTTCTTGAAAATTATATATAAGCTGTTTGAGAAAACTAAAAAACAGAACCACCCCCCCCCCACACACACATACACACACAAAGGAATCATAGACAGGCTATATTTTAGGTGGCCAAACTTAGTTCTCATTTATAAAATGATTTTAATAATAATACTTTCCTCTTATATTTATTCAAAATTTAAGTAAATACACATAACTAAGAAACAGAGCCTAGAGAAGTAATTGCTTTCCTTTCCATTTGTTATTATTAAAACTATATAAAATTTTTAAAGGTGTTTATAGTAACAACTAAGTGAGCAAGTTGTGAAGACAGTCAGAAATAAACTGTCATTCAACATTTTCTGCCAATGTCTTTGTATCACTTTAAACTCATTTTCAAAAACTGGAGGAACTGACATCAACACCACCGTGCCTAAGCAGGTTAGAACTCAAATGTATTCTTCTTTCTTCTTCTGATCTACTCTGTAGCACAGTAATGCTGAAACCTGAAGGACAAATTTTTAGGCTCTAATATCACCTGTTTGCAGCTGGTTTGGCTAATGGGAATCACTGAAATCTCTTTGTAGGACTAAGAAAGCAGGCAATGAGCCAGGATATTTTTCTTTTTCCCTCTCTGACTTGGGGAGTGTCTTTGGAAGCATTTTTATCTGTCTGTGGCTTCTTCTCTTGCTAGATAGTTACACCCTATTTTCAGTACCTCATGGGCTCTGCTAACACCAAATGCTTCTTTTTTTCTTTCCTTGAGACTAAGAGTGGTCTAACAATTCCACTTCTGGTGATACAGCCAAATAAAATAAAGTCACTATCTTGAAGAGATATTTGTATCCCATGTTCATTGAAGTATTATTCACAATAGCCAAGATTTGGAAATGACCTACATGTCCTTTGATGAATAACTGGACAAAGAAATGTGAGATATATATTATATTATATATAATATATAAACTTATTCAACCTTAGAAAATAAGAAAATTCTGTCATAGGTTACAACATAGATGAACATTATACTAAATAAAATCTAACAGACATAAATACATTATGATTTCACTTATATGAAAATTGAGCAAAAAGTGAAATTCATAAAAGCAGAGAATACAATGGTTGCTTCCTGGGGTTTAGGTGAGAGGGGGACGAAAATTGGTCAAAGGGTACAAGCTTTTAGTTGTAAGACAAATTAATTCTGAGGGCCTAGCGTACAGCATGGGGACTATGTATAGTATATTCATAGTATGCTATATATAGTATATTCAAAATTTCCTGAGAGCAGATCCTAAGTATTCTCACCACACACAATAAAAAAGTAATTATATGAGGTGACAGAAGTGTTAATTAGCTTGATTGTGGCAATCATTTGACAATGTATACATACGTCAAATCATCACATTGTAGATCTTCAATATATAAAATTTTTATTTGTCAATTATGTTTCAAAGCTGACAAAAAGAATGATCATGGCTTCTTGTTGTTAATCTTGTTGCTAACCTTATTCTCTGATTTGATTTCATGACCCCTTTTGCCCTTATAATCTATTCCCTGTATTCAATGTCTTCTATTTTAATTTATGGAATTACTTTCCATTTTCTATGGTAGAACTTGGCTAATATACTATTCTTATAGAAAATAAAAAGATGGATTCTGTATCGTAGTAGTCATTAAGAAGTAGGTGAGCTTCATAGATGGAATTCTCCCTTTTATAGGAAATTACTTCACTTATTTCCCAGGAAACTGGGATCCAATTCAGGAATATTTTATGACTTAGTATGTTATAGACAGTTGATAGAGCATTAGTAGATAGAAAAATGTCATAATCCTCTGCTCTTCTTGCTGTTTTCTTTTAAGAAGAAATACATCACTTCAACCTGGCTCCAACACTTTTCTACATAAATAATTTAGTTTGTTGATAAAATTTTTCTTTATAAAACACATTCCACTGCATATATTTTATGTTTAATGGTGTATATCTGTAGCTTGCAAAGATTATTGATATTTGATGAACATTCTCCCATACCAATAAACCAACTATTTTAAGATGCAAGGCAGAGGTGCTAAAATGATTATTTCCATGGAAAGTAAGATCACAAAAGGTGACAGAAGTCATTGACATGTTTAGGTGTCAAGAATAAAGGGCAATTTAGATCTTGGTGCATAGCTGATAATTCTCTGACCTCACCATATTTCTTTCTCTAAAAATAAAAAAAAATGTAATTTTAATAGTTTACAGAGTGATGAACTTTTTAATTCTAAGTTTACATAGACAAAAAAATTTCTTAATTTTTTTTCTAGTTAGAGATTCAACCAACTACTTCAGAGGGCAATTCACTTAAGAATTTATCCTTTAAAAATGTGATGAGTGAATGACTTTAAAATATTTACTAGTATACTAGGAAATATAAAAAAATAAGATGTAGCTGGACCCTTTCCTCACAATCTTTAAATCTAATTAAAAAGAAAGCTAAATATAAAAATATCTGTAACTCAAAATTAAAAAACTGAAAATGTCACCTGGAGATATCATAAGACATAACAGTACATGAGGAACTGTCCAATGAGAAGTCTATGGGATACCATAGATTTTGAAATGTCTTTCAAAACTACATATCTCTACCCATCAAAATCTACTTAGCCAGAAATTTATGCATGAAGTTGAGCGCTTCACCTCTGAGGAAGACAGGTTATACTGTCCTAATGGGAAGTGCTGGGGGTGCTGAGGACTATAGATCAGAAGAGTGAGAGATCTTAAGGATCAAAAGTGACCCGAGACGGCTTTTGGGATGAAACACTACCCTACCCTGGCAGAACCTTAAAGGTTGGATTGGTTCAGATAGGTTGATAAGGATTAGGGGTGGATTCTCAAGTGAGAGATTGAAGTTGGAATTACTGTATCAATATAGAGGTAATGAATTTACCCCTCTTCCCAGTCTAGAAGGCTTACCTAAGAAAGCAAGAGTAGGAGGAGGAGAAGAAATCTGTTATAAACTTAAGTGTGTCACTCAAACTTCACATGTTGAAGTATTAAGTCTTAGTAATCTCAGAAGGTGACTGCATTTGGAGATAGGGCCTTTAAACAATTGGCTAAGTTAAATGAAGTAATTACAGTGGGCTCTGATTCAGTCTGATTGATGTCATTATAAATGGCGATTAGGACACATGGAGAGACACCAGAAGCATAGGTGCACAGAGGGATGACCAGGTGAAGAGGAAGTAAGATGATAGTCATCTGTAACCCAGTAAGAAAGGCCTAGAGAAAACCAACTATGCCAGTATTTTGATCAGCCTCTAGAACTGAGACACGTTTTTAAAAAAATTGTTGCTTAAGCCACCCAATCTATACTACTTTGTTAAAGTAGTTCTGATAAGGTAATACAATATAGAATGCAATATGTTTCATATTTGGGAAACATGACACTCAGTTGTGGCATCTCATTTATATCTTCTCATTTAAAAAGTAAAACAGTTCTTAAAGAAGTTCAGGAAATCTTAAGGATTCTAGAGAGTGATGATGTCTATACACATAGAAAAATTGGATACTGGTGTTTAGATGATTTAATACACCAGTCCTTGAATAACAATGTTTTGTTAAATGTCATTTTGTCATAATGTTGATAGGAAGAAAATTGATTCCTGGTTGAGGCTAATGTCTGTGTGGAGTTTGCCTGTTCTTTTTATGTCTACCTGGGTTTTCTCTGGGTACTCCAATTTCCTCTCACATCCTACAGGTGAATTGGCTTGTCTGCATGAT
This sequence comes from Carlito syrichta, assembly GCF_000164805.1. Lineage (NCBI taxonomy): Eukaryota > Metazoa > Chordata > Mammalia > Primates > Tarsiidae > Carlito > Carlito syrichta. Next base: position 185,360 of record NW_007249139.1, read on the forward strand.
CCCAGTGTCAGTGAGTGTGAGTGTGTGTGAGTGAGCCCTGAGGTGGGATAATGTCCTGTCCAGAATGGGTTCTCACCTTGTGCCCTGATCTGTAGGGACAGACTCTGGGCCACCTTTAACCCTGAACTAGAATAAAGAGGTAAATAATGACTTTATTTTTATTAACCTTTCCTGAATGTATGTATAGCTCAAATTAATTTCAATATTTAATATTACAAGCATTTTGTTCTTTGTTTAATTTATTTGATCTTTATTTATTTAGCATGGTAATGTTTTGTGACAAGAAGTATGCCATGGAACTCTTGTTTGTATCAATTGACTTTGATAAAATTGGCTTTCTTAAACTTCATTTCACTTAAAATGGATGACGTTATTTGAGCACTTACTGTGATTCTATGCTTCTCCATGTCTCTTTTTCTGTATATTTCTGTTTTTTAGCCTTATATATGATAAATCATAAACTTGTCTTAAAATTTATCAATCTGTTTTGCTATTGAAAAATAACATGAATCACATTCTCAAATGTGTCCTATTTAAACACAAATTCCTACATTTAAAAAAATAAGTGGTTATATAGTTTTAGTAAAAGTACTATTAACAGATAATTTATATATAATACGTAGCTTGGCTGTTTTTTAATCTCAGGCTGTGAAAATTTAAAAAATGGTAACATTTATTATGAAATAATTTACATTATATAATCAAGCAAATCAAAAGAAAAATTAATATTTTTACACTGAATAAAGAATCATTTTATTTTTCTAGATTGAGTTAACAAAACTATGACATTATTTTTTCTGATAATTAAATACATGGATTATCATAAAAGATTGGGCAAAATTGAAGAAATAATGCCAGTTAGAAAAGCAATTATTTTATCATCATTAATAAGAACTCTTGTAGGAGCTGAGTTGTTACATGTCTTTTGCATCTATAAATTTATTTCTGTTTTGTGATTGATCTACCAGGATATAAGCTCTGTGAAAGTAGTCATATTTGTTCCCTTTCTTTAGTGCATTTTTCCAAAGTCTAGATCAAGCATAATATATAATAGGTTTTCAAAAAGTAATTATATAGAATTAATAAAGGAATTACAAATATAACACATTCTCCCAATCAAAAATGCAAATGACATAGAAGTATATAAAATAAAGGGTTTTGTGTTTCTCCCCTTTCCTTCTCCAGGATGAGATCACAGTTTATGATTTGGGTTACAGTCGTGTACATATATTCTGTGTGCTTATCTGCCTTCTTCAGCAGAGGAACCACAGATAAATAAATACATCATTGCTACCGCTGTTGACCCGGGAGTATAGAGTTTGCCATTTGAACAGTAGGTTGACCATAAATCCATGCTAGTTGCTAAAAATATCTCATGGCTTTTAATTTAGAATCCATAATCAAATTTGCTGTTTTTTTCTCTTTGTTCATGATACCTTTATTTTTGAGTATTTAAAAAATTCTCAGAGCTTAATATTTCAGTATATCTGTCATATCCCTTTTGATTTATATTAACTAAGGCCTCCTCTAATATTCTAAAAAATGAAAAAACTGACCATCTATAATTTGAGGTGCCCACTCTTGGTTAAGTCTCCAAAGTTAATTTTGCTTGTGTAAGATAATTTTATGATTTCAGTCTAAATATCACCAACATAAATTCCAAAATTAATGAAAACATGCCTTTTTTGTGTGATGTAGTAATAAAATAGTAAAAAACTAGTTTAATGGCAGTAGTAATATTTCAGAGTCTTTCCTCAAATGTTTGAGAAGAATTCAAGGAGATATTTAAAACATGGAAGATACAGAGATACATAAGTTTATCCAAAGAAAGAATAAATTAACATCAATAAATAGATTGTAAACTCAAACAGTAACTAATATTTTTATGAAAAATAAGCACTGATCTTCCTATTAATGAAAAAGAATAGGCTCTTTATTTATTTAAATGCATTAATGAGAAAATAATACATTGCTTCCTTTGAAGATAAAATGCTATTTCTAGCACATATTTGAAAAAAATTGCTTCCTTATCTACATTGCATTGATTTGATATTAATTCACATTTTGGTCAGATTATTTGCCAGTGGCCTAAAAACACCACTTTAAAGGAGGTAGTTACTAAGTTTTAAAGATCTCATTAATCATTTAAACTGTCTGAATACAAACAGGCTTCAGATGGTTAGGTTATTCAAAAACATCAGAGCCGGAGAACAGGAAGATACTTTAGAAATCATCTAGTGTGACTTTTTATGTTACAAGACAGCACTGAAATTGAATGCCTTTTGTAAGGGTTAATTGTTCAGTCTTTTTTGCGTTCATTTGTTCAAGAAACATAAGTTAGGACATGGGAAATTATTTGAGTTAAATGTGAAGCCAGCCCTGAATGACTGTGACCATTTTAAACTAGTGTCTTTCACTTGTATGGGAGGTAAAACTTCTCCCCTATGCTCTTAGGGTTTCTGTCTGGGACTGACATAAGAGAGATTAGCAGGAGAAAATCATACAAATGTTAGTTACCAATTTTTGCACGAAAAAATAGCCTTCACTAGAAAAATGAAGACCCAAAGGAGTAGCTAGACCTGAGTGTTTCTATGCTAGGTAAAACAAAGACTCACCTGTAGAAAAGTAAAATATATAAGACCAAAGAAGATAAGAATTATTTAATAAAGTCTACTTGTACAGATTTCTACAGTCTTGACTCCCCATCTTTGGCAATAGGAATGTTTCTTTACTCCTGGTATAAAAAGAGCATTTTATAAATAGATAGTGATATTTATAATTACCTATTTACTTAACTAGGATGTGACTTATAACCTAGATTTTTATTTATTTTCTATCAAATACACATTTTCAATATCTTCCTTAAAACTGTACAAAATATTGTTTTATAGAATAGTATTTTAACCAGATATATGTAATTGCTTCACTGTGCTCAGTGTTGCCTAGGATCTCTGTCTACATCTTACTGAAAAGATAAAAAGACTGTGGAAGATGTTTACTTTTCAAGTCTCATTTAATCATGCTTGTTTTGGCCTATATAATCACAGGATTCAATTTCCTTTACCATATATGATTTCAACTTCAGTAAATACGCTTGCAACCTTTCTTGCAAAGTATGGAAATGAAAACACTGTGTATATTATTGCCTTTCATATCTTGGCTTATAGATAGTCTAGTATGGCTATATTTTCTTAGCAAGTTATTCTTCACACTTTACAGTGTGAGTTTAGGGACATGTTAATAAGGGACATTTGTATTATTAAGTTGTTATAAAATTGAAAACTACTATGGGTTTGTTTATGTATAAAGGACATAAATGCAGCATTTATTTACCTAATAAACCTCTATTAGCAGAGATCATTAAAAACACTGATACTAAAAGTCAAATATCTCATTATTATCATACATCCCTGAGACTATTATAAAACTTGCTAAAGGTGTATTTATTCAGCAGCGAGTAAAACTTAGATTCGCATATTGAGTGACCTGCAATATTTTAGCATTGCTCTTCTCCATAAACTGACATTTGTAAATGGATTGGAGAGTTAATATAATTATTTTCACATCATTGGATAATTAATTATGCAAATAGGTCATTGTTTGCATTACTTTACTCTTCTGTAAATAAATGATTAAAATTAAGAAAAAGAAATGTTACTATTTCATGAATTTTTCAGAATATCCTTTGGATAGCAATAATTAAGGTTTTGCTTTGCTGCTTGCTTTAGGTTTCACTTACTCTTCTAATGTCTTCAATTGGAGGCTTAGATTATTATTTGAGACTTTTCCTCTTTTCAGATGTAAGCATTTAATACACTAGTTTCTGTTCAAGTTGTTTTGATTACTTCTCACAACTTTTTAATTTTCATTTTGTTTAAAATATTTTTCAATTTTTTAAAGATGTCTTCTTTGTCCCTTGTTTGACATGTATGAAGACTGCTTTAACTTCTATGAATATGGGAATTTTCCACATTATTTTTCAAAATTGCAAGTTAAATTATTTTTTATCCAAGGATATATATCATATTATTTTTATTGTTTTAAATTTGTTGAGGTGTGATTTGTGGCCCAGATAAAACCTGTTTTGGTAAATGCTCCATGTGCACTTAAATAAATATTGTATTCTTGTTTGGATAATATAAGTTCTAATTAGGTCTAGTAGGATGATAGTTTTGTTGAAAGTGTGTATAACTATAGTTTTATTTCTGACATAAAAAATCTAGAAAATAATCACACCCTTACAACAACAACAAAAAATGGGAAAAGCTGAATATCAACCACTGTTCTTGAGCCAGTCAAAACAAAAATTACACCAGACAGACTCAAACAGGCAGGAATGGCTTCAAAATCATTGTAATAGAGAGAAACCAAACTCAACAATGCTATATAAAAAAAACCTGAAGAATCTTTAAGAGCTGGAGTAAAAGAAATCCCAGACCCTCACTGTATGCTGATTGATCTTCCCCAGAAGAAAGTGTTCTTCTTTCTTCATGACAAGATCTAGTTTTATAATTGGAGTAAGGTATTTACCTGTTAGAGTTCTATCTTCCCAAGAAACTGGGAGACAGGGGCTTTATTTTTGGCCATAAACACACGTCAAAGAATGGCTCCCAGTTGCTTGAGAAAAACATTTTTGAATTGGAAAACTGCCAGAGGCTTTTAAAATTTATTTTATTTATTTCGATTTAAAACATGTTTCTCTCTTTAATTTTGATATAAGCCTCGATTGCAGATGAGCAGATGACTTTATTTATTTAGACCTCGAGAGTTCAGCTTCCTTCTATCTGACTGTTCTATCATCTCTTGGAGCAGCGACTGTGACTATGGAAATAGTCTATAATATGCGTTGTCTTATGTGGTAGCTATCAGTCATATGTGACTATTGAGTACTTGGAATATGAATAGTGGGGCTGAGGAACTAAACAGGTATTTTGTTTAATTTTAATTAATTGGTTAAATTTAAATAGTCATATGTGTCTAGTGGCTATCATATTGGATAGTGTAGTTCAAGAGCATTGTTTTTCTTTTTTGGTTCTGATTTATTTGTCTTCAGCATTATTGAGGTACAATCAACATATAAAAATTGTATGCACTCAAGGTGTACAATGTGATGCTTTTATATATATCTCAAATCAACACCTTACATAATTACTCTGTGTGTGTGAGTGTGTGTGTGTGTGTGTGTGTGTGTGTGTGTGTGTGTGTGTGTGTGTGTGTGTGATGGGAATACTTATCTGCTCTCATCAAATTTCAAGTATATGATACATTGTTATTAACTATAGTACACTAGGCACTAAGAACTTATTTACTTTATAACCACATTTGTACCCTTTGACCAACATCTTTCCACATCTCTCTAACCTCTGTCATGATCTCATTTATGTGTAGAATTTTAAAAAGCCAAATTTATAGAAAGAGTAGAATGGTGGCTTTCAGTGGCTGGAGACTTTTAGAAAGATTTATGTTTCTAAGGGGCAGAGAAAGACTGTGCAAGTTTTATACAGAAATATTTTAAGAAGGAGATCAGGAGCCTAGAGACAAGAAGAAGCCTGTGGAAAGTTTACTGAAGCTGAGAGAAAAGCGAAGGCTTTTGGGGTCAAACTCATCAGAGATGTGATATCACAAGTGCTATGACAAAGCTTCTAGAAAGACATGAAGATAAAAAAAAATACAACTGAGATCTACTTATATTAAAGCCTCTAGAAGACTGTGTGAGGTGTTTGTATATTTCCTCTGGTAAAAGGAAACCAATTTTTGCTAAAAATAAGTAACAGGTTCACTCTTACATCTCGATTTCTTGCATGATCAATGGATTGTTTCACATAAACTTTTGCTTAGCTTACAACTCACATTTAAAGAAAACTAACAAAAAGAAACAAGCTCAAAGTGACCCAACTCTGTTTCCAGCTCATGATGCTGTTTAGACAGGCTTGACTCAGTGAGCCACTCAAACAAGATCAATGTTGGCTTTATTCTACCTTGTTATCAGTCCCACACAACACTAACAGTGGGTAATATGGCAAACTTCACTCCTGATCACTCATGAGAAAGCTGGAGTTTTCATCTTCTATTTTTCATAAAGCATCCAACAATCTTTTTCTATTGACCTGTTGGTATCTTCCCTCTCTCAGCATGACTTTATGTTGTATTCTCTACTCTTAGACTATGCAAAAATTAAAGAAAGAAAAAAAACAAGAAAGAAATTTATGTGGGAGTTTGACTTGGATATTTATGTTACCATTCAATTTCCTAAATAGCATTTCTAAAGCTATTAGTTAACCCTGTGATTGCGATTACTATATTGTGTGCCCAAACACTCTTGGTTAACAAATGTTTTGTAAAACATTTTTATATAGGATTTTACGAAAATCTGTTGCTTTAAAAAATATTTATTATATAGATACATAATTACAATTAGCCACTTGTCTTGATACTCCACTTTTAATAACTACACACAAAAAAGAATTTTAGAGCTATCTGTTGGATTAAAGATGGGATGAAATTTTGTGTTTTCAAAATTACCAAAGTTTACTCATTGGACAATCATGTTTCACTTGAATATATAAACTGAAAACACACAAAGTAAATGCCATTGACCAGTCAGGTCATTGTTTTCTATGATGTTTTATATCACACTGACCCAAAATGTGTCAAAAATGATTCACGAGTTCCCACACGTGTCTCCTGTGGGTAGTTTTTAGCCCAGAAAGCAAAATAAAAGTCTTGAAGCTAATCTCTGTTCTACGAAACAGGTCATTCAGGTCCTCCTAGGTCTTAGCCCAGTGGTCTTCAAGATGATTTATTTCATTCCAGCCTCCACACAGAAAGATGCCTGCCCTGAATCACATCTTTTTCTTTCTGCTCTGTGATCCAACATGTATAAGTCAGATCCAACAAATGTTCTACTTTCTCCATCAAAACTGTCTACAATTCTAGTCTCGGAAACCTTTTTCTATTATTCATTCTCTATACTCATTTTTCACTTACTATCTGTATCAAATGCGTTTTCTCCAAGTGGTGTTTACTGTATACAGAAATCATGACTTTGTTTTCTATTGTACACAGAATTGACTAATGCATGTTAATCACTTGGTAAAATCTCAGTAAATACCTTTTATGTGATAGCTGTAAAATTGGTGAAAATTTAGTGTAGTATAAAATTAGTTGTTGCATAATTAATAATCAAAGGGAATTAAGGAACAAATACTCTTTTGAAATTTCTCTTTTAATTTTTAAATAGAACACTTATGTCTGAACCTACACAAGAATCCTGCCATGTATACATATTATATTTTGTGAATAACGATAGATAACACTGTGGGGAAATGGTTTGTGTCCAGTTGTTCTAGGAAATACTTAATATTTAAAATAATGAAATCCACTTTTTCAATGCATAACAGGTTTTTTAAAACTCTATCAAAAATTTATTCACAAAACTTTGCTTTGTTCCTAAGGGACGATTATATTCTGCTAGAAATTCACATGTTCTACCTGATCTTTATCAGCAGCTCTTCAAGCAAATATGCTTTCTTGATTTCCCATAAGAAATTACGGTGACATACTTTTTGAAGGAAGTAAAATGTTTTAACTGAACACGTATCATTCTTTAAAAATATCATTATTTCACATTCCAAAGATTACAGAAAACACAATACTCATATAGAAAAAAATATATATCAAGCAAGTTCAGGAATCTTAACAGAAATCTGTGGTCTTCCTTCTTAAAACCTGTAACTCTCAGAGAAAAGTCAATTGGAGAACATTCTACAAAATACCTCGCCAGTACTTCTCAGAACTGCAAAGTCATCCAAAGCAAGAAGACAGTAAGAAGCTGTTAATGCCAAGGGAAGCCTAAGAAGACATCAATACTAAATGTAATGCAGTGTCCTGATTGCGATCCTGGCACAGAGAAATGGCATTAGGTTAAAAATAAGAAAATCTGTGAAAAGTCTAGACTTTGGTTAATAATAATGCAAATACTGATTTTTTTACTTGTGACAAATGTAACATGGTGATGTTAACAAGAGAGGAAACTGGCTGTGAGACATTTGGAAATTTCCTGTACTAGCTTCGCAACTTTTCTATAAACCTAAAACTATTCTGAAATCAAGTGTACTTTGAAAAGTATGCATGTTATGGGTTTATAAAATTATCTAACTATGAATAATGTAAACATAACATTACCATATTAGAAACATCTTTTGTGTTCAGCAGTCTCCAGAGGAGAGGGACAGGAATATCCAGATAATCTCAAATACATATCTACTGCTTTAATTCTACATGTGCATAATCCATATAATAATGTTATTATTAAATATAGGTAATATTAAATTTAGAGTTTTCATGTGAATTCTTAAAATCATTCCTTTCCCTTTAAAAATCTTTGAACTTGTCTAATTTCTTTTAATACCTTTTTAAATATGGTTGTTAGTAGAAAATGCTTTATGATTTTTTTTTTCAAAAGGGCCTGTGTTCTGTCTTACTTGGAGAGATTGTTTTGCTGATTGTATTAGTCTTATTGTGCTGCAGTAACAAAATCTCACTAACTGGGTGGTTTAAACAACAGAAATTGATTTCTTACAGCTCTGGAGGCTAGAAGTCCAAGATCAAGGGATCAGCATAGTAAGTTTCATTCTGAGTGTTTTTCGCGAAGCTTATAAATGGCTGCCAACATGCTGTATGGTCATATGACATCTTCCCTTTGGTCAAGAGGGAAGAGAAAAAAGAGAGAGAGAGGCCTTTTGATGTCTTCTTTCATAAGGATGCTCATGCTATTAAGGCCTCACCCTTATGACTGCCATTAATGGCAGTTACCCCCCCATGGGCCCTATCTTTAATATAGTCACACTGGAAGCTAAAGCTTTAATATACAGATTTCAGGGGAGCACTATTTAATCCATAGCACTGGTCAGTATTTTATTTAATGTAAGTCGGTATTTTATTTAATGACGTGTTTTCTGGGTTCAATTGTTTAAATTGAAATTTATCAAAAAGCTTTATGGTTGCCCCTTTGAACGTATTATGTCATTTTTATTTTCTGCTTTTCAAAATATCCTCTTTTTTTTCTGTTTTATGCATCAGAGGCAGCAGAAAAAAGTTATCTTTTTGTCAGTGCTGTTTTATCTTGTTTCTATATTTCATTTTGTTTTCCTTTTCCTTCAGTGAGTCAGTAGCTAATGAGTTGGCAGCTTTACCATCTTCACAAGGGCACATCTCTAGTCTAAGACCCATCAGGAGGACCAGGGGGTAGTCATCTCCTTCTCAACATGACGGAGGTTTTTATTTTATTACAGCAGGAAGTGTCAGCAGGCAAACCCTTTCAATAATATAAAGAGCATGCTGGTACCTACAATTCTTCTCTGATGGAATAAACCAACAATTTTGGCTAAGGTCACCTTAAAATCCACTGATTTTCCTACCTGTATCTAAGAAAAGTTAGTGTGTCTTGTGCTGCTAATCCCACAGCCTTTGCCAGAGGAGTTCTCACTTGTTTTCTCCATGATATTGGAGAATTTCCAAGCTATTCACCTTCTAACATCCAACAGTAGCCTCCCTTGAGTATTATGTGACTCCAGAGGGGTAGGTAGAAAATCAAGAAATTCAGAAATAGACACTGAGGATTCCATCTATTCCATTTTGTTTGAATTTATTATAAATGTATTTTAGCTTTATATTAAGAGAGTTATAATCATAACATTATATCCATAGTTTTATATGTAAATCTATATATAAACTATTTAAACAAAGCAACTTGGAGATGATGATTTCAAGGGTTCTGAAATAGACCTAAATTATTTTATTAAATACTCTCTCTATATATCAGAATATTTATGCTATTTTAATGCACTAACAATACAGTTTCATGTACTACATTTTGTATGTCTGTAGAAAAATATTAATTACTATTGACATAAAGCTCTATGTTTCTGAGTGTTTTGTAACATTTTTATTAGGTATTTCTCAAGCAAGTCTTAAAATTAGGCTCATATCACTGGATTCATTTTATTGAGTTATTCACAACCTGTTCATGTCTCCACTGAATTCAAGAAATTATTAATTTGGTAATGATTTATATGACAGTGAATGTGTAGACCAAACTGACTGAGATAAAACAAGTATGTGTCTCTGGTCTCATCTGCTTGTATAATTCCTGAGACAGTGGTGCTGCTCTCCAAGTTGTATAAGGTTATAAATTTGAAATGAGATCTCAGAAGTTAATGACTCTGACTTCAAATGTGATGTCCTAACATGCTTTTATCTGTTTGCTGGTTGAGTTTGTTGGTTTACTTTAAGAGTTTGTGGGTTTGGTTTGCTTAATATTCTCCCACATCATGTCATTCCTACCTTCACTTAACCCTGCTCTCACTTCTCATCAGTCAAGTTGCTCATTTTCTCCACGTCTTTATCTTTTTTGCGAGCTATATGAATCAAACCTACAGGGTCCAGCTTTGTTGTAGGATCTACTTCAAGAAAATATAATTCAAAATTCCACTTCAATTTTGAAATTGACCAATTCATCTATTATAATATATTTAAAGGAATAAAGGATGTTGGATTAGAAATAGTTTTTTAAAAAAGTAGTAAAATACATCCTTTTTTATTAAAGTATAGATTACTGAATACGTTCTTTGTATAAGACAGTGAGTGAAATATGGAGTTCTCAAAGAATGATATTTTAACAAAGTACTTCATATTGTACTCAGAATTAGAGTACATCATAATCAAATATTGAATCTGTAGGTAAGACTGTTCTTATTGAATAGCTTTAAAAGTCTGAGCATCACTAACCTTCATTTAGGACAAACAGATATCATCACTCCTTCTTTCTCTATATGGCATAACTTGCCTCCTTCTTTTATACTCTAGGCCATCCACAGTAATGATAATCTGTTACAAACTTTTCTCTCATTTGGGGCACAGATCTGTATAAGAGACGTTACTACTTAGCCTCACTGTACCAGTACAATTTCCTACTATATATACACACTAAGCATTGCCATACAGCAAATAGAATTTGACCTAAGAGTGCCCTTCAAGCATCCCATAATTGAAAGCCCCAAACATGTAATTTGTAAAACTTTCTAAACTCTCTTTTTATCAAGTCATTAATTTCTATCTACTTCTCAAATTCCAAAGTATTTGACCGTCCAAACTTTACAAAAGATGTCCTTCAACACTAGGTCCCCATGACTATCTCAGAGCCTTAATCTCACCTCACCCTACCCTTTCCTCTCATGCCTTCCTATTTGCCCAGAATACATAGCACTTCCTTTGCACTCACCACCTATCAATAATTGTTTTTATTTCTATTCATTTAGTTTCTTCAAATCCCATGTCCCAAATTCCTGGTGATAAGACCCATCTCAAAAGGTTAAAGTGAGAAAACACTAAGCAAAAAAAGGGAGGGCTATCTTTAGATGTGAAAAGCAAAAAAGAGTTGAAAAATATATGTTAGAATATGTTTCTATTAATATCATTTTTTACTGTTGCTCAATATAGTTGATCATGAATAAAACGGAGACAGTCATTTTATAATACGTGATCAAGTGAAGAGCCTGAAAAGAAACTCTCTTTGAGGCCCAGTAGGTACAGATAATGCCCTCCCCTCCATTCTTCTTAGGAGAAGTGCCAGCTTACTGTCCTCATACACAATACTATTATAATGGTTAATATCTATTAACACATGAAACCAATGCAGATTAAAACTAATAATAAAAGATCAACTAGTTAATAGCTTTTGCCATTATGTCACCTAGTGGCATCATGGCACAAAGGAAAGAGCAGAGCTCTGGGGTAAGAAGCACTTGATTTTATCTTTAGCAGTCATTTAGCTTAACCAAATTTTCTTGAATATCTGTTTTTCGTATGTAATATGATAACGATAAATATGTATAAAGCTCTTGGTTTTAAAGACATACTTTTAGCATTAAAGACAATGCATGTTAAGTACCTACCTATATGCCTAGCACTGACTATGTAACTCACAAATGGCACCATTTTTTATTGCTTGTTTCTTTTTGTTAGTTACTTATTTATGTAATCACATATCTATTTATTTATTTACTTACTCAAGAAACTTATTTTTTTCTGCCATAACGCATAGATACAGCCATGAAGAATCTGCTTATTTTCGATTTGACCTATTAAGGAAATTTGTATTTTGTATCTTGTAAGAAATTTCAAAGGTCTGAAGCATGAAACTGAATAGAAAAAAGGAGACAGCTGCTGGTTAAAGATCACTAATCAAGCATTACGTGAACTCTTGCTTCAGTATCAAATTCTAACTACTTCGAAGCTGACATAGTTAAGAAGCTGAGTATCTTAAAGTTAAATGATAAATGTGGCTAAGGCAATGAATATTTTAAAAACATTAATTAAGTCTGCTATTTAGGACCATATTATGAAACTTTTATTTAATAAATTCCAAAGGTTAAAGCTTTCAAATCAGCCAACCAGAAATTTCTGAGTAGGTGAACATTTGAGCAGTTCAAAGTCAATTGAGCAGTGAATATGAAATTAAACCTCATATTTACATACGAATCTTTTATTAGGCACACATTTGCTCAACTTATGAAAGATTATTAAAAGATTTAAGTTAACTCTAAAGAGCAATTTCTGCTTGAAATAAAGACAGTCTCACATTTTAGATCACAAAACTGCTCTTTGGTGAGTTCCAAATAACCTAAGCTCTGAATTGACAATATGTACATTAATGTTGAGATTAGCAAGATACTACAACTCAATTCTTTAGTGCTCATGTTCAATTAATTAAGTGAACAGCTCTAATTTTTAGCATGTATATAATCAGCTATGCAGGTATCAAATATGTAGTTTAAAGCAGTTGTGAGTTTTGCAATTTCAACCCAGAAATACATACACTAAATAAAATGAGACTTATAGGATTATAGAATGCTTTCCCATCCCTTATACCTTACCATCACAATTGGGATACTGTATAATACTGTATAATATGCAGGGGATTACAGCTGAAAGGACTGTAAGACTCAGCCCCATTTTAAAAAGAGGAGACAAAACAAGGACAGTAAATTTAGCCTCTCACACCTGTATTTACAGCAAACAGTAGGACAACGCTCAGCCAGATAAACATAAAACCTTACACCAAAAGACTATTTACCCCAGTTCCTTTTACCAGCTACATTATGTCTGGCATTCAACAAAAAATTATACAGCATGCTAAAAGTCAAAAAGCACAACCTGAAGAAACAAAGCAAGCATCAGAACTAGATTCAGATATGGCAGATATTTTGGAATATCAAAATGGAAATTTATAATAACTATGAATAATATGGCAAAGACTCTAATGGAAAAAGAGAATAACATGCAAGAACACGTGAATAATGAAAGCAGAGAGATGTAAACTGTAAAAAAGACAAGAAAGTGGTAGTAGACAACAAAACAACAGAAACAAATGCAGGCATATGATGATTAATAAGGACCACAGTGATACCTTTTGGGAGAGAGTTTACACCAAAGAAGGAAGTTCCTTGATGCTTATGTACGTGATAATGTATTTTTAGACTACAACAAGGTACAGTTTCAGCTTTTAAAGCTAGATTCTTTCAGATTTGATGATCTTTGTGGCAGACTGAAATAGAGGAAATAACATTAGACTATTCTCCCTTGAATTGAATTTAGACAAAGCGGATATATTTTCCTCAGAGAGTTGGTGGAGAATATTTTATTTCACCTTTCTTTACTCTTGAAATCTATTTTAAAGAAAGATTACTCCTTTTTAATGTTCAACAGTCTGAAGAGATTTCATGGTAAGGGAATAATAATTTTTTCAACAAAATTGAGCTGCTCAAAATCTTGTAGACTTATGCCAACATGTACATCATTCAGATATACCTTATTACAATTGTTTTAATATATTTTCATGAGCTAGCAAAAGAAAAAATAATGCAGCTGTAGAATAGAAGAGAAAGGCTAAGCACATTTTATAGTTTTTATAAGACTACCTATCTAATATCCCTAAGTATTTTATCAGGGATAACTAGAATTGTCACTTGATTTCTATCAATGAAAACTGAGGGACTATAGTAATTTTGGAAGAGTTGTGTCTGAAGATAGAACTGTAAGTACAAGTTGTCATCTTGTCTCTTAGATGTTCAGTTCTTCAGACAACTGGATTATGTAATGAATAAAAAGGAGAATCTGAGGAGTGTGCTTCATCTATTGAAAATAAATTAACCATTTTGACTAAAGCTTACTTTTTAATAATTAGATTTCCCTAAGGGGTTTGAATTAGATAAACATGACTTTTGATAATATAATTTCGTTAGGGATCTGTAGCACGATTTAAATCAGAAGCTACAAATTGGGGTCATTGTATGGCCAAGCAGTAATATTTTTTCTCACAAGTTTTTAAGTAGGTAATTACAGAAATCAGAACCAGTCTCAAGTGGAACAAACACGTTCACATGCTTGACAGTCAGCTGGCACATATTAGATCAGCTTCTTGGTGTTTATGGCAGTTTATCTTATGATCAGTCTGGTGTTTATTTTGATGGGTCAGTGTCTTTGTTCTGTCATCTAATGAATAGTTTGAATGTCACTCTTGCATATAACAATAAAATTTAAATCAGGAAGATAAACCGTACCATTAATAAAATTTGGAGGAAAATTAAAAACAAATAAACTTAAAATTCGGTAAACTTAGATGAATTAGTAGCTTTTAACAGAAATGTGATGCTGCTTTGAATTAAATTAAAGCTTTTAAACATGGAAAACAACATCAGGTTTTAGGTAATGGATTATTAGTCCTATTCTGTTTGATGCTTTGATATTGAAATACTTCAGATTCCTTTATCTTAGCGGTTCTTTTCTGCATTTAAGAATAATCTTGCAGTAGATATGAGAGTGCAGATATTCCTTTGGGGCAAAAAAAGAATAATCTGGGAAGTTTAAAAAATATGTTAACATTCAAGTTCCACTGAAGACCAACTGAACAACAGTTTCTGAGTGTGGAGTAAGTGAAATGCAATTTTAAAAACTCTCCATTCTATTCTAATAATGGCTAGATTTTAAAACAAATCTAACTATTGGTTTAAGACATTATCTTAAACAGAAGTACTAGTATTAGCTAGTATTTTGGGAAGAATTGTGTCCCCACAATTCTACGAAGTCTTATGAAGTCTTACCCTCCAGTACCCCCAAATTTGAAATTAGTTAGAAAAGATAGAATCATTGCAAATGTAATTGGTTAAGATGAAGTCACACAGAAGCAAGGTGGGTCTCTATTATGACTGGTGTCCTTATGAAAAGAGGCAATTTAGGCACAGACATGCATACAACGAAAAAGTCACAAGAAGATAAAAGTAAATATCAGGGTGATCTCTTGGTGTTCCTTGGCAGCAGAAGCCAAGGAACTCCAAAGATTGCCAGCAAACCACCAGAGATTAGGAGAGAGGCATGGAACAGATTCCTCCTGTAATTTCTAGTCTGTAGAACCATGAGATAATAAATGTCTGTTGTTTAAGTCACTGAATTTATAGTACTTGATTACATAAGCCCTAGAAATTAAATAGCTAGGAATAAAATTTCCACATTATTTTAATGGTCAGGGTCTTGTTTAATGATCTACATCCTATTTTCTTCCAATGTACATGGAAATGTTGAATCTATTGATCACGGAGTTCCTCTTCAGTTCTCTCACTATAAAATTCAGATAACCTTCTGTTTACTGCTTTTCCAGAGAGAGATGAAATAGCCTATTGTTGTTATTAGCTTTTCCTTCAGTGGAGCAACAAGTTATTTGGGTTCCTTATTAGAATATAGTGTGTTTATACTCAGGCAGTAAAAGAAAACCATGGTTGTCAAGACTGATGTCCCTTACACATGTCTCCCTTCACTGTTTAATTAACTTTGGCACGGTAAACACATTTTTGAACACACGAATGTGCAGTCAGGTATTGCTATGCCTAAGTTTCCTAATAAGACTCACTCAAGACACATCTTGCCAATGTTCATGTATCTCAGGGATGCCTCCTTCTCTGTAATGAACTCAGAACTATAAGCAGTGAAACAGCAAAAGTTATCTTCCTTACACAATATCCCAGTAAAATATTTTTCCTTGTTAATTGTATGCATATGATATGAGCAGGGATTCTTTAAAGGGGAAATCATATATATATAATGCCATTGTGCTTTTTTTATTGCCTAGGAAATAATTTCCATGGTGGCACTGTTGAGAATTCAGTCCTTTCATAGACAGTAAATACACAATGACTCTGCCAGTGTAGGGAATAACAAAAAGAAAGTAAATTCTAGTTACATCTTTTCTACTATGGAAGTTTTCAATTAATGCAAACATCAGAAACCTAGGCACAGACAAGAACATGGAAGTATAGGAGTAAAATAATGGTAATGATTGCCAACATCAAAAGCAACATGAGTATATAGGCTGTGCAAGACCTCTGTGGGAAGAAAATATAATATTTAACAGAAGAAGCAGGAGGGAAAGAGAAAACATTGCTTGTACATAATAGTATAATCAAATCCAGAGTAAAAACATATGATCAAAGAGAAAATCATGAAGAAAAAGATTAAAGTCCATAAGATGACTCTGAAAATGTCACCTTTAATGGGAGAAGGTATGAAATAGACATGAAAATAGGTCACTGCTGAGAAATCTGTGACATTCCTGAATAAGAAACCAAAAAGAGAGAAAAATAAATATAATAAAATGAAATACTGATTTAGTCATCCCTTCCTAGAGAAAATTTGTCTCAATCATGGTGTCATATGTAGGCTCACATAAACATCTTTTGTTACTAAGCGAAATTTTAGAGAGCTGAAAATGTATTAGTAACATCACAAATGTTTAAATTCACACAGCATACATAGGGTCCACTGAGCACTGTTTCTCAAGTGTTATTACTTGTACTATGGGAAGAAAAGAAGAGTTTTCCTTTACTGGCATTTGAAGCTCTATCATTTTCACTTGTTTCCATGCTTTTCACTCAAATTTTTTTCCTACAAAAATTCACACATTTTTATTGTGTATGTTTTACCTGTAGTTTTACACACTACTACAGAGTTATGTAGAAAAGACATTTTTTAAAGGATATATAAATGGTTCATACAGCTTACCAAATATTCCTGGTCTGCCCACATCTAGGTAGATTTCAATTACCAACTGTTTTCAAGTTGAGTGCTGCTATTTGATTTGCTTTGGTCAACGAAATATGATGACTGTGACTACATTTAGATAGAGTTAGGAGTGCTAAGGTCCAAAGCAAATTTCATTATGACTTATTTCCTTACCTTGGTAATTGTAGAAGGATATGCCAAGGTGAAAACTCTATCAGTCTGGGTTCTTGGGTGACTACAATGAGCAGAATACCCTCACACCCTGCTTCATCCAATGACCTGTGATGTATAGGTGGCATAAGTAAAAACATAAATATTTTTCTTAAGCCACTGAAATTATAGGATTGCCTGTTACTTTGGCTTAATGTATTTTATATTGATAGATTAAAAGGGTATCAAATATTCTATTTCATCATCTTAAATATATCAAAGCATAATGTATTCTGAAGGAATTAATTAAGAGTAGAAATTTCTTCACAAAAGCAGTTAACAGTGAATTCACTTTGACCATTTCACTAAAAAATGTAAGAACAAATAGCCCACTTAAAATCTTACTTATCTGTATTAATTTGTTTATTTGATCTGGAAAAGTGTCATATTTTTATACATAACCAAACTTATTTAAAATATTTTGAGATATTCAAATAGAAACAAATAAATGTAACCTTCATATTTCACAAATTTATAATTCTTGCTCTCATCTCTATTCAAATAACAAAATGCATTTAAAAAAATAAAGCAGGATTGTTTTTAACTCTATGTAAACAGACTCACAGAAACTTCAGAATTTAATAACCTTATGGAATTTTCAGTATAGTAGGAAGCAGTTTAATTTGTCATAGATATGTGCTTATGTATGTCTTCTCACCATCCCGAAAGGGGTTTGTACTAAGTAACATATGTAGCAGGCATAAAGCTACTCTGCCTGGCAGCCAAGATCAGTACAATATTACATTTGTATAAAAATTCTGTTAAACAGGATACCTTGGAAAGTATTGTAAATTTTTTCTGAATTACACCAAAAAATGGCAAAAGAAAAATCACATTTATGAAACAACACAACCACTCTAATGCTATTTCTTAAGTGGATGCAGCTACAGCATGTAATACAGCTACTTTTTATTTTTTATAGGTAATAATCATATTTTTTAACAAATCTGTTTTTTACAAACTTTTTTCTACAACCTTTGCCATACATTGTGTGTGTGTATTTGTGTGTGTATGTAGCTTACCATACATTTTTTTTTAATTTAATTTTATTATAGAGATGTGGGGTACAAGTAAGAATCAACTACACAAGTAGGTTGCATGCATGGAAGTTTGGACCACCAGCTGATCCTCAGTTCCCCTGGTTTAGGACCAAGTACACTTTGTGCTGTTACATGCTTCCCTTTCCTTCCCTGGCAGTGCCCCAAAACTGCTGATCCCTCCCTTGTGGTAACGTAATTAATGTTCAGATTCCACTTATGAGGGAGAACATGCAGTATTCAGTTCTTGGTTTCTGTGATAGATCAATAAGTATGATAGTCTCTAATTTCATTCAATTTGTGACATAGTCCATGATTTTGTCCTTCTTTATGACTGTAATATTCCATTGTGTATATGTACCACATTTTCTTTATCCAGTCAACTTTTAATGGGCAGTAGGATTGATTTCACGTTTTTGCTATTATGAATAGTACAGCTATAAACATGCATATGCGGGTGTTTTGGGCAGCATGATTTATGTTCCTCTGGATTTATTCCCAGGAAAAGGATTGCTGGATCATATGGAAGGTCAATTTTTAGTTCTTTTAGGAATCATCACACTGCTTTCCATAGAGGTAGAACTAGCTTACACTCCTACCAACCATGTGGAAGCATTCTCCTTTCTCTGCACTCGTGCCAGCATCTGTTGTTTTTTTATTTATTAGTGATGGGCATCCTTACTAGAGCCAACCCTGAAGAAATTCAAAAAGGTTATCAAAAATTACTATAAAAACTTGTATGTAAATAAACTAGAATATCTAAAGAAAATGGAACATTTTCTGACATCGCATAATCTTTCAAGGTGAAGAAGAAATTGAAACTCTAAATAAACCAATGACCATCCAGGAAATTCACTTAGTCATAAGAAATCTACCCACCACAAAAAGTCCTGGATGCGATGGCTTCCCAGTTGAATTCTACAAGACATATAAGAAGGAGATAATATCAATCTTATTGAATGCATTCCAGTCAATTGAGAAAGATGGAATATTCCACAACTCATTTTATGAAGCCAACATCATACTGCTACCCAAACTTGGCACAGACCAAACAAGAAAAGATAATTACAGGTAAATCTCCTTAATAAACATATTAATAGATGGAAACATTTTAAACAATATCCCAGCAAATCGGATCCAACCTCACATTTCAAGGATCATCTACCATGATTAGGTGGACTTCATTTGTGGAATGCAGGACTGGTTCAACATTTGCAAAACCATAAATGTAATTCAACACATTAATAGATGTAAAACCAAGAACCATATGAATTGTAACGTTAGATGCAGAAAAAGCATTTGACAAAATCTGGCATCCCTTCTTTATAAAAACCCTCGATCACCTCGGCATAGGAAGAATATCCCTCAAAACAGTAAGAGTTATCTATGATAAACTCAGAGCCAACATTTTGCTTAATGGGCAGAAACTGTAAGCATTTCCTCTAAGAACAGGAGCAAGACAAGGATGCCCACTCTCACCCTTCCTGTTCAACATAGTGCTGGAAGTTCTAGCCAGAGCATTCAGACAAGAGAAGGAAATCAGAAGTATCCAAATAGGAAAAGAGGAAGTTAAGCTATCCCTCTTTGGAGACAATATGATTCTGAATCTTGAAAATCCTAGGGAGACTATCAAAAGTCTCCTTGCACTGATAATCAACTTTGGTAAAGCCTTGGGATATGAAATCAATGTGCCAAAGACAGCTGCATTTCTATACAATAGCTACTTTTTAAACTTTCAAATCATACCTTAATACTTTCCTTGCTAGATGTCTATTATTTTATTAAGTTATTAAACTTTTATTTTGGAACTTCTTTGATATTTTTCTACATTTTAACCACAACTCGAGTGTTTATCAGACACAAGAAATGTATTAATATCATGAATAAAAGTTTATGATGATTAAAGTGTAAAAGCAAATGTCAATTTTAGACAATATGTGTGTATCCAGAAAATAACATTATCTTAGAAGATAAGTTGAAATGTTTTTCACTTTTAATCCTCGGTTGTTAAACTGCATTAAATTATGTACAGAATGATTAGTTTATATATCTTAAATTCATTGCTTTTTTATTCAGTCATGTTTATTCAATGTCTTCTTATCACCATGTGGTTCCAGAGTAAATGGAGAAATTTATCAAGCTTTAAAATCATCTTTTTATGGGGACCCAAATCTGGTTTATATTGTCACCATTATTAGTATCTTTTCTAGATAATATTGTTTTAGTTGTTTCCTATGATATTTAGTTTTTAGAATAGATAACAAAAGATTTTTTAAAACTGAGCTTCATTTCTAATAACAAGTTTTTGAATTTAATAGCAAAATATTAACAGATGGTTGCATGCCCTAAGTTTTAGTGAGAGCACTCTTGAGAAATTCAGCATGAACAGTGTAAGTTCAACCTTTTCAGATTTCTATCTAGTGAGCAATTGGCATCTATATTTTCTTCTCTTAAGTATTTGGAGAAAAAACCCACATAACAGCATTTCATATTTCACAAACTAAATGACAGCACAGGAGTAGTTTCTCATAATGAAAGTGCTTTGGGGAGTTGAGAACTATTATATGACTCATCAACTTCAAATAATTTTGCTGTTGGAGATGAAGAGTAATATCTCTTGTTGAAAGCACAAGTTGAAATAAGTATTTTTATGATAAATTTTTTAGAAACTCTCTGCATAACATATAGTGCAAAATTGTGACAGGTTTATACTATGCAGTTCTACTAATGGCTTATGAGAAACCAAATAAACAGGAAATAGCTACACAAAAAATGGATAGCCGGATAGATGGTTGAGAATTTGGTGACTGCAGCTAATAGACTGGCTTTTAGGTATAACAAAAGCTTCTTTTACGACCCCCACTGCCCCCCCCCAATCAAGTGAAATAGAATACAGTATACTTAAAAGAAAATCTGATTATCCTGGTATGCTAATTATCATCAGAGTTGTATAACTACTTTGTGAAAGAGCATTGATTCTTTCTGGCCTGTAGAATGTTGCTTACTGAGTTTGGCAGGATACTGCTGGTGTTGGGGTGGGAATGCAACATCAATAAGGGTACCTGATCTCAAACCAAGAAAAGTGGGGACCAAAAACAAGCCCAAACTTTACCTGTATGACTTGCACTTGTGTACCTACTCCTGAGTTGTATGCCATATCTTTAAAATAAAATATTTTTAAAAAAAAATAAATGTCTAATAACTAGAATACTTTATTATCATGGGAATAGTTCACTGATCACTGACCAAAGGTAATCTCAAATGCTACAATAGACATTTCAGAATGGCATTTCTTTAAAAAAAAACAATATTAATAAATAATAGTTCTAAATAAATGTGGTTATGACTGTATAATTTACATGTTGTGTTTATAAGCATGTGATTTGTCCATTGCAAGAAGGTATTGGAAATCTCTTCTACTCATATTATTTTCTCAGAATTATATTACCCAAGTATGGGCATATAATAATTTAGGGGCTGAAGTTATACAAAGAGTTATGTAAAGAATGAGTTTGGAAAAAATAATATGTATCTTTGAGTGGAAATAAGTAAGAGATCATTCTGTTGGCACTTCTGACAGAGTCTAGAGGAAAGTTTAACAGTAGAGTCTTAGTGAATCTTGTGGGCACACAGATTCAGCTTTTTCCTTATTTGTATTATATTTATTCATGTTTATTTCACATGGATTTGGGGAGCTCCTTCTTTCTCTTTTCCTCAATCTTTTCTCCATTCTCAATAAAATATAAAACACAACAGATCATAATCCTATTATTTGCAAAGATTCTGAAGTACAAAAGAGTATCCGGTTTCCTGCAGTCCAGCAAACTACAGACACATTAACTATTGGCACATTCAGTTATTACTTAGTGGACCAATGATTTGTGGTTCTGTAGGCTGTTTTTATGGGAATTGAATTGTAAATGCAACTGCCATGAAATGATTTGAAATGCAATATTGATGAAAATGTGTTTGCTAAGTGATTTCCTAAATTACTTTATGAAGTATGAAATATCTGAATTTAGTTTGATTCTATTTGGCTGAAAAATAAATATTTCTAAACCATACCCTTTATGTCTGGTAATGATAATGTACTGAAAACTTAAAACTGCAAAAGACAATCTAAATGTTTTATCTTAAAAAACAAATGGCATTGATATTATGTGACATACTAGATTGTACTGTTTAAATGGCATATTCTTCCTAAGATAGATAAATGTCATGGTATGTATTCCCACCTATAAAACCAAACAATATACAACACTCTGATAATAGCTAGGGTATAAGAAAAAAAACCTTTAGATATACTTTTCAAAAATGTCAATGTCATAATAATATGCCTTCTTACAAGACTGTAAAGGAAACAATAGTTAGAAACTATTTTGATGTCCTCAAAACTGGAGACAAAATTTAATAATTCTATACTGTTCAGTAATTTTATATTGAGTGCTTAGCAAACATTAAATTTAGAATAATGCACAGAAAATTTTTGGTTCAAGAGTTCATAGATGATATATTTAGCAAGCTGTTTTGATACAATAGAAATTTCAGCTGGGGGTTTTGTCTAAAGAGATTTTCTTTATACAAAAACCAGATTTCTAAAAATACAAAAACCAAAGAAATATCATGTATATTGTGATCAATATTAATGTATATTAATTTTACAGAGATGTGCAAATATGTTAAATGTAAAATAGGCGTGCAACCAACTCTCATGAAATATTTGCGCTTTTTTGTTGTTGTTTTGAGTCAGGGTCTCACTCTGTCACCCAGATTGGAGTGCAGTGGCATTATTATGACTCACCACAGCCTCACCTCCTGTGCTCAAGTGATCCTTCCACCTCTGTCTCCAGAGTAGCTGGGACAACAAGTGCATGCCACCATGCTTGGCTAATTTTTAAAAACATTTTTGCTGAGACAATATCTAGTTTTGATGCCTAGGCTGGTCTTGAATGCCTAGGCTCTAGTAATCCTCCTAGTTCTTCCTCCAAGAGTGCTGGGATAACAATGTACCAAACACTGTAAAATACTTAAGTTAACTAATTCAGTAATGAAAACTGCCTTACATAGCAGATACTACTATAATTAGCATCATGCTACAGTTGAGACTAATGTTCAGTGCCCACTTATGAGTGAGAACATGTGGTATTCAATTCTTTGTTTCTGTGACAGGTCACTTAGTATGATGATCTCCAACTCCATTCAATTTGCCGTGAAGTCCATAATTTTGTTCTTCTTTGTTACTGCATAATATTGTATCATGTATACCATATGTACCACATTTTCTTTATCCAATCCACTTTCAATGGGCAGTAGGATTGGTTCCATGTTTTTCCTATTAGGAATAGTGCCGCAATAAACATGTGTGGGTAGCTGTCTTTTTTGTAGAATGATGCACATTCCTCTGGGTATATTCCTAGGAAAGGTATTGCTGGATCATATGAAAGATCAATTTTTAGTTCTTTTAGGAATTGCCACACTGCTATTCAAAGAGGTAGAACTAGTTTGCACTCCCACCAATAAGGTAGAAGCGTTCCTTTTTCTCCGCACCTGCACCAGCATCTGTTGTGCTTTTTATTTTATTTTATTTTATTTTATTTGAGTTGGAGTCTCACTCTGTTGCCCAGACTGGAGTGCAGTGGCACGCTCCCAACCACTGCAGCCTCTACCTGCTGGGCTCCGGCGATCCTTCCGCCTCAGCCTTCCAAGTAGCTGGAATTATAGGCATGCGCTACCACACCCGGCTGATTTT
>NW_007249139.1:209519-229037 GCF_000164805.1 Carlito syrichta
CCCTCAGGCTCAGGCAATCCACTTACCTCAGCCTCCCAAAGGCGCGGGATTACAGGCTGAGCCACTGAGCCTGGCTCGTTGTGCTTTTTATATCACGTATTTTTATTGATGTATAATTGATATTAAAACTGCATACATATAATGTATACAATTTGTTGGAGTTGAATATATGCACACAATTGTGATAATATCATTACAATCAAGGTTATGTATATATTGATTATTTGCAAATCACCAAATAATAAATGCTGACAGCTATTCCAGATATTTGGGTATATACAAC
The DNA here is from genome assembly GCF_000164805.1 of Carlito syrichta. Lineage (NCBI taxonomy): Eukaryota > Metazoa > Chordata > Mammalia > Primates > Tarsiidae > Carlito > Carlito syrichta. Next base: position 209,803 of record NW_007249139.1, read on the forward strand.
ATATATTGGATTCTTATGCAAATATTTAAAATAATACATTTTCCATGGGCAGTTGTTCATTCTGGAGAAATTTTGAGTATATATATGTATGTGTATATATATATATATATATATATATATAAAATCATCTTCAAAAATTTTTATGAGTACTTTGTGTGTTAAGAACAAGCAAGATTATCCTTTTAACTGATTTTTATGTCCATAGCAACATATTGTTTAATATAGGTACCACATCGCACACCAGACATCTAGAACTTATTCATTTCACTTAACCAACTTTCTATCCACTGAACAACTCCCAATCCATCCACTTCCACCATGCTGTGGCAACCACCATTCTAACTTCTTCTTCTGTAAGTTTGACTATTTCAGATACTGCTAATAAATGGAACTACGCATGACTGCTTATCCTTTAGTTACTAACTTATTTCACTTTGGATCATGTCCTCCAAGTCTATTTGTGTTGTCAGATGGTAGGTTTTATTTCCTTTTTAAGACTGAATAATATTCCATTGTATGTATAGCACATTTTTTCATCTGTTGATTGACAATTGGGTTGTTCCCATATTTTGGCTATTGTGACTAATGCTGCCTTGAACATGGGAGAAGTGTCCTCAAGGTTCTGCTTTCAATTCTTTTGGATATATACTCAGGATTGCTGGATCATCTTTTTTATTAGCAATTATTGAGGAATTTCCACATAGTGTTCCATAGTTTTTGCAACATTTTACATTCCCACCAACAGCATACAAGTATTCCAATTTCTCTATACCATTTCCAACAGCTATTAGCTTTTTTTGTTTTGATAATAGACATACTAAAAGTGTAAAATGATATCTCATTGTGGTTTATATTTGCATTTTCCTGATGATTGAACACCCTTTCATATGTCTGTTGGTCATTTGCATTTCTTTTTGGAGAATCATCTATTCAGATCTTTTGTCCAATTTTTAATCAGGTTATTTGATTATTTTCATATTGAGTTGTTCAAGTTTTCAAGTACTAATTTATTTTTTATATTGGGCCTTTGACAGAAATATAATTTACATGTATTTTCTCTGATCCCATTTGTTGCATTTTTACTTTGTAGATTTTTTTTTGCTTTTCTGTGCAGAAGTTTTGTTGTTTGATGTAGGCTCAGTTGCCTATTGTTTTCTCATTTGTTTCCTGTACTTTTAGTGTCATATCTATGAATTTATTGCCAAGACTAATAAGATACACTTTTCCTTCTATGTTTCCTTTCAGTAGCTTTACAGTTTAGGATTTTCTGTTCAAGTTTAGGTCACATTCTTATACATGAAAGACAAATAGAGAATCAAATAAAAATCACAATCTCATTCACAAAACAAATGAAAATCACAATCTCATTCACAAAACAAATGAAATACCTCGGCATCTACCTAGTTAGAGAAGTGAAAAACCTCTACAATGAAAACTATAAAACACTGCTCAAAGAAACTCAAGAAGACACAAACAAATGGAAAAAATATTCCATATTCTTGAAGAGGAAGATTCAGCATTGATAAGATGTCCATCCTACCAAAGGCAATCTACAAATTTAATGCAATACTCATTAAATGACCAATGATATAAGAATGTGACTGTATTTTGCATATTTATTTCCCCAAGACTTTGTCAAAGTCCTTTATCAGTGAAAGGAGGTTTTGAGAAATTCTTTTGGATTTTTGAGGTATAGGATCATATTGTCAGCAAAAAGGGATAACTTAACTTTCTCTTTTCATATTTGGATACCCCTTATTTCCTGTTCTTGACTAATTGCTATTGCTAGGACTTCCAACACAATGTTGAACAGGAGTGGTGAGGGTGGGCAGCCTTATCTTGTTCCAGTTTTCAGGGGAAATGTTCCCAGTTTCTGTCCATTTAGCCATATGCTGGCTGTGGGTTTATCGTAGGTGGTGGTTACTATTTTGAAGTGTGTTCCTTCTATGCCTAGGTGTTCAAGGGTTTTCATCAAGAGGAAATGCTTGATTTTATTGCAAGTTTTTTTTTTTGCATCTAATGATATAATCATGCAGTTCTTGTTTTTAACATCTGTTGATGTATTTAATTACATTTATGGTCATGCGGATGTTGGACCAGTCCTGCATAAAGCCTTCTTGGTCATAAGGAATGATTTTTTAGATGTCTTGTTGGAACCAATTTGCTATAATTGGGTTGACTACAATGCCTGGCTAATATGTTCATAAGGGATATTGACCTGTAGTTCTCTTTTTTTGTTGGATCTTTAATTGACTTTGGTATCAGTGTGATGTTAGCTTCTTAAAACGATTTGGGGAGAATTCCATCTTTCTCAATTGCCTATAATACTTTCAATAGGATTGGTATCAACTCCTCCTTGTATGTTTTGTAGAATTCCACTGGAAAGTTGTCAGGTACAGGACTTTTTTTTTTTTTTTTGGTAGGTATTTTTCTTAAGACAGTAAATTTCCTGGGTTGTTATTGGTCTATTTAGTGTCTCAATGTCTTCTTGTTTTAACCTTGGTAAACTGTGTGATGTCAGGAAGTCCTCAGTTTCATTTAAGTTATCAAGTCTGTTTCCATACATGTGTGCATAGCAATCTCTGATAATCTTTTCTATTTCCTCAAGATCAGTTGTGATTTGATCTTTTGCATTGCTGATTGTGTTTGTTTGTTTGTTTGTTTGTTTTCTCTTTTCCTTGGTTATTCTGGCTAAAGATCCATCAATCTTGTTTATCCTTTCGAAGAACCAGTTTTTTGTTTTGTTGATTTTTTTCTCTGATATTTTTGTCTTCATTGTCTTGTATTTGGTTTTTTACCTTGGTGATCTTAACTCTTCTGCTGAAATTAGGGTGTTGATGATTGTGTCTTTCCAGTTTCCTTGGGTAAATTTTTAGGCTGCTAACTTGTGATCTTTCCATTTTCTTGATGTATGTTTGAGAAACATAAATTTCCTTCTCAGTACTGATTTCACAGCATCCCAGAGGCTTTGATAAGATGTTTTGCTGTTTTCATTTATTTCCAGGAATCTTTTAATTTCTGTGTTGATCTAGTAGTCTTTTAATTTCTGTTTTGATTTCTGTGTTGATCCAGGAGTCATTCAGCATCATCGTGTTTAGTGTCACATCTTTGTGGGTTTTGGGAAAATTTTGTTTGTGTTGATATTTTATCTATCTATCTATCTATCTATCTATCTATCTATCTATCTATCTATTATTTTTTGAGTTGGAGTCTCATTTTGTCACCCAGACTGGAGTGCAGTGGCACACTCCCAGCCACCACAGCCTCGACCCACTGGGCTCCAGCGATCTTTCGCCTCAGTTTTCCAAGTAGCCAGAACTACAGGCGCTCACTACAATGCCTGGCTAATATTTTATTTATTGTAGTGACGAAATCTTGCCAAGTTGCCTGCATGGGTCTCAAACCCGCGGGCTCAGCCAATCCATTCTCCTTGGCCTCCCAAAGTGCTGGGATTACAGGCTGAGCCACCAAGCCTGGCCAATATTTATTTTTATTCCACTGTTGTCTGAGAAGTTGCATGGCAGTATCTTAATCTTATGAAATTTGCTAAAGCTTGATTTATGGCTGAGGATCTGATCAATCTTGGAGTATGTTTCTTGCAGTGTTGAGTAGAATGTATACCTATGGTTGTTGGATGGAGTATTCTGTAAGTATCTGTTAAGTCCATTTGGTCAAGTGTCAAGTTGTGTTTCCTGATCTCTTTATTGATTTTTTTTTGCCTCAATAACCTATCTAGGTTTGTTAGTGGGCTATTTAAATCCCCAGCTATAGTAGCGTTAGAGTCAAAATCTTTTTTTTAGTTTACTTAGTAGTTTCTTTATAAAGGAGCTGATGCTCCTGTATTGGATGCATATATGCTTAGGATGGACATTTTTTGTTGATGTATTGAAACTTTTATCATTATGCAGCATCCTCCTGTATCTTTTTAAATTTTTTGATAGCTTAAAGGCAGTTTTGTCTGATATTAAGATCATGACTATTGTCTTACTTGGTGATCTATTCGCCTGGAAATTAGTTTTCCATAATATAACTCTGAGTCTGTATGCCTCCCTTATGGTGAGATGAGTTTTCTGGCTGCAGCAAATTATTGGGTCATGCTTTTTTTTTTTTTTTTTTTATCAAGCTTGTCATTCTTTATCTTTTCAGTGGTGCATTTAGTCCATTCACATTCAGGTTGATTATTGGAATCTGATTGTTTATCCTTGTCATGAGGTTCTTATAAAGTTTTTTCTTTCTTTCTTTGCTTTCTTGTAGCTTTTGGGTTGATGTATGTGTGTGTTTTCATACTTGCAGTTGCAATGTATTCTCTGTTGATTCTATGTTCTACTCTTCTCTTGGGAAGTGTGTAGTCATTCTTTTTCTTTCTTTCTTCTGTGTTTAATACCTTTAAAAGCATCTCCTGTAGAGCTGGTCTGGAAGCTGCATAATCTCTTAGGGATTGGATGTCTGGGAAGGAGTTTAATTTTCTATTGCTGATGAAGTTGTGCTTGGCTGAATAGGAAATCCTTGATTGAAATTGTTTATCTTTGAGGACTTTTAAAATTGGACTCCAGTCCCTTCTAGCTTTTTGTGTTTCTGTCAGTTTCTCTGCTGCTATTCCAATTAGTCTTCCCTAGTAGGTAGTTTGACCTTCCTCTCTTGCTTTCTTTAGGATTTTTTCTTTTGTACCATAGGTGAATTACTTGGGGTCTAAGGGTTGGTCTTCTCATTTGATGTCTTAGGGGTGTTTCTCTGTATCTCTTGTGTTTGGATGGTCACCTCTCTGGTGAGATGAGGAAAATGTTCTTGAATATCCTCCTGGAATATTTGCTCCAAGGTGTTCTCTGTTTCTCTTTCTTCTTCTGGGATACCAACCAGATGTAGGCTCAGCCTCTTGATATAATTGCACATATTTGGGAGGCTTCTTCTTTCTTTCTGTGTTTTCTTTCTGTGTTTTTTACTGATCAGGTTAATTCCATGTTTTGATCTTCAAGTTCTGAGATCCTTTATTTTGCTTGATTAATGGTTTCCATGCTTATCATGTTGTTAATTATTTGCTGGTTGAAGTTTTTATTGTCAAAATCTCCATTACAAGTTCTTTCTGTGTTACATCTTGTCTTTCTTGCATCGTAATCACTCTTTCCATCTATTCTCTAATCCCTATTTTATTCTGAAGTCAGTCATTGGCAACTTCCATTGTTTGGGCTCTGAAATCTGGCTTTTCAGGTGTTTTCTCCTTGGTACACTGGAAATTACCTGTGTTCTTCTGTTGATTTTTCTTTATTTGTGACAGATATATTTATTTTCTCTTTAGTTCCTTTATTCAGTGGCAGTGGGAGGGGTTTTCACTTCTGATATTTTCTCAGTTCTCTATTCTTCTCTGATCATGGCTCTGAATTTGTTCTATTTTGAAGCAGAGTTGAGTGTGGGAAACTTTGCTGTCTGTAGTAGTTTTGAGAGTTGAATAATGTGGAGGACGGGGAGCTAGGATTCAGAAACTACTTGCAAATCACAATGTTCACTGACTGGTGTATGTGTTCCCTGAGACCCACTCTCCACTACCACTCTACATGACAATGCAATAGGTACATGTGTGTTCCCCCTGAGTCCAATATTCAGTGATAGCAATGAGGAGAACAGAGAAAAGTAGAATGAAATAGGATGGACATAGAATAAACAAAAAAATGATAACTAAAAACACAGAAAAACAACAGAAAAAAATTAAGCTGGCAACACACACCCCCCAAAAACAAATTGGAAAACAAAACAAAACAAAAAAACAGATAAACCAAACACATAAACACAAGCACAAACACACCTAACACAAGGTGAAAGGAGAAGAAAAAAGAAAAGAGAGAAAAAAGGGAGGAATGCAAATCAAACCCTCACACATACATTCACACACACATTAAACTAAAAAAGAAAAGAGCAAAAAAGCAAACAAACTGAAAAACAAAGATGAACACTCAATCATTCATGCAAATACATAAACAGAAGATAAAGAATAAAATAAGGAAGAAATTTAAAAAAAGAAATAAATACATGAAAAAAGGTGGGGGAAGTACAAATCAAACTCTCACATACACATTCATGAACGAAGAAAAAAGAAAAAAAAAAGTTTAAAAAAAATACCTGCCCTCTTGTGGCAGGTCCTGTAATTTTTTCTTTCAGCTTCTCACAGGTAATATCTTCTGCAGTCTCCTGAAGAGCTGCTGCCACATTCATAATCTCCCCAGGCACATCCCAGTGAAGGAGTAAGAGGCAGTGGGGGTGGGTGGGTCAGGGGGATCCCCTCCAGTGGGGATGTGCTGAGTTGTCTCCTCCTTAGGTGTTAGTGGAGAGGGGATTCTCCAGCCAGGCTTATACTGGGGTAGAGTCTTCCTATTGTGGCTGATGTGCAGCCTCTGCCTGGGTTCATTCCTCCCAGTTGTCTGACATTCAGAGGATTGCTGGGGAAGAGTGTGTTGGATCAGCCTCAGACTCACTGCTGATCTCTTCAGGAGTCTTCCTTGTCCTTTTGTGATCACACCCTTTGACCTGTGGTTGAATCAAGGTAGGGCACAGGGCACCTGAGACTCAGCACTGATCTTGTATCTTCAAAACTTATGTTTTTGGGATATTCCCTCTGGATAATGATCAACCCCTGAGTAATTAACCTACTGGTCACAGAGATTAAATCTGTTGCCCTGTGGCGAACAAGCCAGAGCATTTTCATGCCCAGTTTTCAAGATGGTGGCAGGGTGCCTGTTTCTTTTTCTCCAGTGGTGCTTTGCCTCTGGCTTCCTCACTATGCTCCTTCTGCAGCCCTTGCTGCCAGTGTCCAGCCAGGTGCTGTGGTAGTGAGGCAGAGCCTGGAGCTGGCAGTCAATCCCTGCAGCTTCTTCCCAGGAAGGGCTTTAGTAATTTTTAAAATAATGGTGCTTGGTTTTTGTGCTCTGGGAAGCTCTAGGGACCAAGAAGAGCAGCTGCAGCACCAGCTGCTTCACCAGGAGACCCCTGGCCACTTGTTCCAGAGTCCCCACTCAGTCTGCCACTCACATACCCACTTACCCACAGACATGTACTCAAAATTTTTTATATACGAATTCACTCACACTGGGACTACAACAGTCCAATTGGCTCTGCCACCATCTTCTTCCAACCTTTGAATTTTAGGATTCTTATTTTTTCTATTTATGTGAAAAATGCCATTGACATTTTGATAGGAATTGCATTAAATCTGTAAATGGCTTTGGGTAGCATAGATATTTTTAACAATATTAGGTTTTTTAATTCATTAACATGGGAAATCTTATCATTCATTGGTGTCTTCAATTTCTATTAACAAATATTAAAATTTTCAGTGTACAAGTCTTTCACTTTCTTGGTTAACTTTATTCCTAAGTATTTTATGCTTTTGATGTTATTGTGAGACTTTTTTTTACAATTTCTTTTCAGGTGGTTCATTGACACAGTTATATATTTGTGTGTGTGAGTCGCTACATTATGATGAACTATATTATTTACCAGTGTTTCCCAATTTAATTACTCTGTGAGCAATTGTTTATATATTTATTTATTTTTATTTATGTACATATGTATTTATTTAGTTTTATTGGTACATAATAATTGTACATATTCATGAGATACATTTGACTTTGATACAGGCATGTAATAGGTACTATTCAAATCAGGATAATGAGCTGTCTATCACCTCAAATGTTTATCATTTCTTTGTGTTGGAAATGTTCTAAATCTCTTCTAGCTATTTTGAAATATACGATAAATTATTTTCTAACTAATTACACTACTGTGCTATCAAACAATATGACATTTCTTTCATATATCAATATTTTTGTACCCATTATTCAGTCTCCCTTTTATTTATTTATTTTTAATATATATTTTTATTTTAAAGTTGTGGGGTTAAGGGTTAGGTATACAAATATTCATTGTGCAGGTACCCTTGTTGATGGGGTGTGTCTCCCTTTCCCAAGACAGATATTGACTACCATTAATCCCACCTCCCTTCCCCTCCCTGTCCCCCACACATAGTTTCCCACCACTGTCAATCCTTTTCTTGCAGTATTACGGTAGTTGTTCAAGATCCACTTATGAGTGAGAACATGTGATGCTCAGATCTTTGTTTCTGTGAGAGATCACTCAGTATTATAAACTCTAATTCCATCCAGGTTGCTGCAAAATTCAGGATTTTGTTCTTTTTTATGGTTGCATAATATTCCATTGTGTATGTGCCACATTTTTTTATTTTTTTATTTTTTATTTTTTTGAGTTGGAGTCTCACTCTCTTACCCAGACTGGAGTGCAGTGGCCACTCCTGGCCACTGCAGCCTCGACCTGCTGGACTCTGGTAATCCTTCCTCCTCAGTCTTCCAGGTAACTGGAACTACAGGCAAGTGCTACCACACCCGGCTAATTTTTTGATTTTTTGTAGACACGAGGTCTCACCAAGTTGCCCAGGCAGGTCTCAAACCCGGGGGCTTAGGCAATCCACTCACCTCAGCCTCCCAAGGTGCAGGATTACATTTTTTAATCTAGTCCTCTTTTGATGGACAGCAGGGTTGGTTCCCTGATCTTGCCATTGTGAACAATGCTATGATAAACATACATGTGCAAGTATCTTTTTTATAGAGGGATTTGAGTTCTTCAGGGTATATTCCCAGTAGGGGAATTGCAGTGTCATATGGAAGGCCGATTTTTAGAGCTTTTAGGAATCACCACAGTGATTTCCACAGAGGCTGCACTAGTTTACACTCCTGCCAACAGTGTAGAAGTGTTCCCTTTTCACCACATCCTCTCCAGCATCTGTTATTTTTTTAGTTACTGATAATGGCCACTCTGACTGGAGTTAGGTGGTATGTCAGTATAGTTTTAATTTGCATCTCCTTGATGACTAGTGAGGTTGAACATTTCTTTATGTATCTGCTGGCAGCTTGTATGTCTTCTTCTGAGAAGCGTCTGTTCATATCTTTTGCCCACTTTGTAATGGGGCTGTTTGTTTTTTTCTTTTCAGCACATTTGAGTTCCTTGTAGATCCTTGATGTTAGGCCTTAGTCAGAAATGGAGTGGGCAAATATTTTTTCCCAGCCTGTGGGCTGTCTCCCTCCTCTCTTGATTGTTTCCTTGAGTTTGCAGAAGCTTGTTAGTTTAATAAGATCCCATTTGTCTATCTTATCTCTTATGGCTTGGGCACTTTGGGTTTTGCTCAGGAATTGGATGCCATTTCCAACTTCCATAAGGGTGTGTTCTGCCTTTTCTAAAGTTCTTATGGTTTGAGGATTTACATTTAGGTCTCTGATCCATTTAGAGTTAATTTTTGTGTATGGGGAAAGATAGGGGTCCTGTTTCAATCTTCTGCATGTGGTCAGCCAGTTTTCCCAGCATCATTTACTGAATAGATTCTCCTCTCCCCAGTGGTGGGTGGTGAAGGCTTTGTCAAAGATGAGAGGTTGAGAAATTGAGGTTTTACTTCTGGAATCTCAAATCTATTCCATTGGTCTATATGTCTGTTCTTGTATCAATGCCAGGCTGTTTTGATTATTGTAGCTTTATAGCAAAGTTTAAAGTCTGGTAGTGTAATACCTCCTGCTTTGCTTTTTTTGGTGAGGATTATTCTGGCTATTCTTGGTCGTTTGTGTTTCCATATGATTTCCTGTGTTGTTTTTTCTAGCTCTGAGAAGAATGTTGCTGGTAATTTGATGGGTATTGCATTAAATCTGTAGATTGTCTTAGATAAGGTGGACATCTTCACAATGCTGATTCTTCCAATCCATGTTTTTATTTAATTACATTTATGGTCTTATGAATGTTGAACCAAACTTGCATCCCAGTGAGGAAGCCTACTTGGTCATGATGGATGATTTCTGAGATGTGTTGTTGAATTCAGCTTGCTAGAATCTTGTTGAAAATTTTAGCATCTATGTTCATCAAAGATATTGGCCTGTAGTTCTCTTTCTTTGTTGGATCTTACCTGGCTTGGGTATCAATGTGAGGTTAGCTTCATAAAATGATTTGGGGAGAGTTTCATCTTTCTCAATCACCTGGAATACTTTCAGTAGGATTGGTATCAGTTCTTCCTTAAATGTCTTATAGAATTCTGCTGGAAAGCCATCTGGTTCAGCACTTTTATTTGTAGGTATTTTTCTTATTACATAGTCAATTTCCTTGATTGTTGTTGTTCTATTTAGGGTCTCAATTTCTTCTTGTTTCAATCTAAGCAGGTTGTGTGATGTCAGAAAGTTCTCCATTTCCTTAAGGTTTTCAAGTTTGTTTCCATAAAAGTGTACATAGTAATCTCTAATGATCTTTTGTATTTCTTCAGGGTCAGATGTGACTTCATCTGTTGTATTTCTGATTGTGTTTATTTGGGCTTTTTCTCTCTTTTTCTTGGTCATTTTAGCTATGGGACCATTGATCTTGTTTATCCTTTCAAAGAACCAGTTTTTTGTTTCATTGATTTTTTTGTATCATCTTTTTGTCTCCTAAGTCCTGGATTTGGGCTTTTATTTTGGTGACCTGGATTCTTCTGTTGAAATTAGGGTTTTTGTGGTCTTGCTTTTTCAGCTTCCTTAGGTGACTTGTTAGGCTGTTAATTTGTGATCCTTCCATTTTCTTCATGTGCATTTGTAGAGATATGAATTCCCCTCTTACTACAGCTTTCATGGCATCCCAGAGCTTTTGGTAAGATGTTTCTTCATTTTCATTTGTTTCCAGGTATCCTTTAATCTCTGTTTTGATTTCATCATTGACCCAGGAGTTGTTTAGCCTCATACTGTTTAGTGTCCATGTCTTTTTGGGTTTGGGGGAACCTTGTTGGTGTTGATGTTTATTTTTATTCCACTGTGGTCCAAGAAGGTGCATAGCAAAATTTTGATCTTTTAAAATTTGTTTATGCTTGATTTATGACCAAGTATGTGGTTGATCTCAGAGTACATTCCATGCAGTACTGAGTAGAATGTATATTCTTTGGTTGTTGGGTGGAGTGTTCTGTAGGTATTAATTAAGTCCATTTGGTCAAGAGTCACATTGAGGTTCCAGATCTCGTTGTTGATTTTTTGTCTTGATGATCTTTCTGGGGTTGTGAGTGGGGTATTAAAGTCCCTAGCTATGATAGTTTTAGAGTCAATATCTTTTGTGAGTTTACCTAGAAGCTGCTTTATGAAAGTTGTTGCTCCTGTGTTGGGTGCATATATGTTTAGGATTGATATTTCTTGTTGATGGATTGAATCTTTTATCATTATGTAGTGGCCTTCTGTATCTTTTTAAATTTTGGAGCCCTATCTTCAAAGTTCTAAAAGATAAACAATTTCAACCAAGAATAACCTATCCAGTTAAGCTAAGCATCATCAGTGAGGGAGAATTAAAATCTTTCCCAGATATCCAATCCCTAAGAACTTATGCTGCCACCAGACCACCTCTACAACACTTAAGATAGTATTAAACACAGAAGAAAAGGAAAAAAGAACAACAATGTTCTTCACAAGAATACAGGAAAAAGGTGAAAAACATACATGAACCAACCCACAAACCAAAGAAAGGCAACAAACAAACAGACAACAACAACAACTCTATAAGAACCTTATGATAGGGATCAACTCTCACATTTTAATAATTAGCCTGAATGTGAATGGACTAAATGCACCACTGAAATGACATAGAATGGCAAAATGGATAAAATATCACCAGGTTACAATATGTTGCCTTCAAGAGACTCATCTCACTAGAAAGGACACTTACAGACTCAAAGTAAGAGGATGGGAAACAAAATTTCAGGCGAATGGAACACAGAAGAAAAGAGGAGTCATTTTCTTAATCTCAGTCTCCCTTTTAGACCTCCATTCTTCTATGCTTCCCAGCCTCTGGTTACCATCATTCTACTCTCTACCTCCATAAAATCAACTTTTTTAGCACTTATATTTGACAGAATAGATATGATAGTTCTCTTGCTGTGTCTGAATTATGTCACTTAACATAATGTCCTCAAGCTCCATTTATGTTTCTGTAAATAATAAGTTTTCATTATTTTTATGGCTGGTAGATATAATATATAGCACAAAACATACTATATATTTTTTTCTTTATTCTTTTACTTAGCTTGATCTCATATATTGACTATAGTGCATACTACTACAATTAACATGGAGTGCAGTTATCTTTTCAACAAAGTGTTCTTTTTTCTATTAGCTATATACCCAGTAGCAGGATTGCTAAATCAAATAGTAATTGAATTTTTAAAATTTGAGGAGATTCCATACTGTTTTCCATATTGGCTGCACTAATTTACATCCCAATTAACAGGGTCAAAGACTTCCTCTTTCTTTATATCCTTGTTAGCTTTTATTATTGTCTTTTTTATGATAGCCATTTAATTGGGATAAGACTATATTTCATTGTGGCTTTAATTTGCGTTTCTCTTATGATTAGTGATGTTAAGCATTTTTAATATATCTGTTAGCTATTTGTATGTCTTCTTTTGAGACAAATCTATTCAGATAATTTGCCCATTTTAAAATCAGTTTTGGGTCCTTTTGTTGTTGAGCCGGAGGCAAGAGGATTGCCTAAGCCCACAGGTTGAAGATCAGCCTGGGCAACATGGTGAGACCTCATCTCTACAGTAAATAAAAATATTAGCCAGGCATGGTAGTGCATGCCCATAGTTCCAGCTACTTGGAAGGCTGAGGTGGAAGATCACCAGAGCCCAGCGGGTTGAGGATGCTGTGGTTGTGAGGGTGCCACTGCACTCCAGCTTGGGTGACAGAGTGAAACTCCTACTGAAAATAAATTAATAGATAAAACTTATTTTTATTTTTTCTGATAGGAATATAAATCATAATTAAATTATTGAAGAATGTACACAGAAAAAAATAGGAGTATTGCAGCCAAAAAAAGAAAAAACAGATTTCTAGTTTTATATTATGAAGTACGTGAAAGATGTCTTTGTTGGTACAGTTTTCAATGTCAACCATTATAATCTGATGCAACAGTTTGATTCCAAATAATGAAAATTACAATTCTGATCACTTTTCTGTTCCCAGACTGTCATGCCCATTTCTCCTAAGTGATAGGGCTTTTTTTTCCTATGTCCACCTAAACATCATTAATAACTTTAGTCAAAGGTTCACTTAGCTAATTCTAAAACAGAATGATGTTAATATGCTATATTCACACTTCTAGAAAGCACATGGAGTTGTCAATATCAACTTTGTATAGGTTATGACACTACATCTGTACATTATACTTGTTTATAGTAATGATGACAAATACAGGTCAAGTTAATGAAGAAGGCAACAAAGTTAATTAATGATTAGGAAATCAGTGACTTTACTACTTACTGACAACTCCCAAATCTAAATGTACAGTTCAAAACACTTTAAACCCCTTATTTAAATACTTAATTACATGCTTGATATATTCAGTTGGATTTCATAAGGCACTTTAAATTGTGCATTCATTTTCATACAGAATGGATTATTTTTTCACCGTCTGATTTTAATGCCTGATTCTATTGTTCATTCCTCTATCCCAATCAGATATTAAATTCCTTCTTTGACTTCTGATCCACTCTCAAACACATCATTTACATTATCAAGTAAACACTCTTCAATAAATGCCTCTTACAAACACACAATTCTCTTCATTTTCAATAATATCATCCTAGTTCTGATGAAAATAATTTTTCAGCTGTATTACAGTAATGCCTTTATAATTTGTCTTCATGATGACAGTTTTTTCTCATTGATGTTTTTCTTTTTCCATACTGTAATAAATAATACAGACATACACAGCCCCCCCCCCCCCATGCTTGTGTATACTGCCTCTTTGGTTAAAATGTTTCCCATAATCCCTGTTCCCGTTTGTTGTTTTCTTTTACTTTCTTCTTGGACAGGTTTATAAAGGTAACATTTATTTCAAATATAAGTAAATGAATCTTTTAAAATAAATGGTTCTATGAGTTTTAAAAATTATGTGCACTTATGTTACTAACACCAAAATCAATACATAAAACAATTCTGTCACTCCCCAAAATGCTGCCATGTCCTTTGTACTCAAACCATCAGCAACCTTTAGTTGCTGCCAATGTCTTACTTATTTTTTATCACTGTAAGAATGACCTCTCACAAAAACAAAAATCCGAATATCACATGTTCTCACTCATATAATGGACCTTGAACATCCAATGCAATACTATAAGAAAATGACTGATGGTACTGGGAAACTATGGGGGGGAGGGGGATGGGATTAACAGTAGCAAATATCTGTCGGGGGATGGGAAAACACTTCTTATCTACAGGGTGCCTGAATGAAACGTCATTGTACACCTAACCCTTAACTGTACCCCACAAAACCATAATAAAAAATACTGATTAATGAAAAAAAAAAGAATGAATTTTCCATAACGCCATACAAATACAATTATACAAAATGTAGATGCTTAAGTTTGACCTGCTTCACTTGGTATCATGCACTTGACATCCATTCATTTTTATTGTTAAGTAATATTTAATTTTGTGGAAGTAATAATTATTTTTAAAATGAATTCTCCTGTGAAAAGACATTTAAACTATTTCTAGGCATAATGGATTGAATATTTGTGTCCCCTAAAAATTCATATGTTGAAATTCTAAACCCCAGTGTGATGCTATTAGGAAGTGGCGTCTTCAGACGTGATTAGATCATGGTGATGGGGACTTCATTAATGATCTGTGCCTTTACAAAATTAGTCCAACTCTCTCCCCTTCTTTCTGACATATTAGAATATAGGAAGCAGGGTTTCACCAGACACTAATTCTATTGGTGCTTTGATCTTGGACTGCCCAGTCTCCAGAACAGTGAGAAATAAATGTTGTTTAAGTCCCACAGCCTGAACTTCCAAAGACCTGGACTATGGACATTTAGAAATAAAACCAAAATATACATTCATGCTTAAGTACTTGTATAAGCATGAGTTTTATTTCTGATCTTTAAATTTCTATTACTGGAAAATCTGGGTTGTTGTAGATATATGTTAACTTTGTCAGACTCTTTTAAAACTTTTTTTGAAGTTATTGTTGTAAGAGCTACAGTTGCTCCATTTCTTTGCCAGGTATTGGTATTTCAAATACATTTTGTTTTATCAATTCTAATACAAGTGTAGTAGTACTTTCTTATGTTAGTAGTTGCATTTATTTCCCTTACGTATATTAGGATGACCATCTTTTCATGTGCTTAATTGCCATCTGTTCATATATTCTTTGATTAAGTACCTATGGAAATGTATTGCTTATGTTTTAATGAGTTCTTTGTTTTCCTATGATTGAGTTTTGAAAGGTCTTTATAAATTCTAGAAGAAGATTGTCAGTTATGTGCTTTGCAAATATTTTATCCCATAATTTGGCTTATATTTTTATATTTCTAGCAACATATTTTGAAGAGCAAAATAATTTAGCTTTGAAGGAGTCAATTCTATTTTTTAACAAATTATTACTTTGTTATCTAAAAAATATTATCCCAACTTAATGCCACAAATATTTTGTCCTCCGCTTTATTACAGAAGTTTTAAAATCTTAGGTTCTATGTACATATATACCATCCATTTTGAGTTTTTAAAAATTTTACAAAATATTAGTCAGAGATTTTTAAAAATATTTTAATAGTTTGCATATGTGTATTCTGTTTTTAATCTTTATTTGTTGAAAAGGTGACTATCATACTATTTTTTTGTGTTTATCCATGTCTCTGTGTGTATGTTCATGTCTTTCTTTACTCTTTTTTCTTAAAAATAAATATATATGTCTTTATTTTGGTCATTACTGCATTGTCTGGACTATGGTGCACTTTATAGTAAGTTTTGAAATCAGGAATTGAAAGTTTTCCAGTTGCATCACTTCTTTTCTAAATTGTATTAGTATTTGGTTCCTTTGACGTTTATATACATTTTGAATTAGCTTATTAATCTCTATACAAAGTCCTGGGAATTTTATTTGGGGAAAATAGACACCTAAACAGCATTGAGTCTTCTGATATATAAACAATGGGTATCTTCCCTTTATGTAAATCTTCTTTGACTTCTTTCATCAGTATTTTAAAATTTTAATCATATGATAGTTAGCATATTTTGTTAGATTTACCCACTGAAGTACTTTATAATTTTATTGCTATTGTATGTGATATTATTTTGTTTCAGTTTTTGACTTTTCCTCACTAGTTTATATAAACATGGCTTTTTATTTGTATCCTGAAACTTTGCTGGATTTATTGACTAGTTCTAGCAGTTTTTTGTATAAAAATCATTTTTTGTTTGATTTAAGAATTTTTTATTTCTTTCTCTATATACTATATACCTTTTATTTATTTTACTTGTCTTAGATAATTGAGTAAGAAATTGAATATAATGTTTAATAGGCATAGTGAGAGAAGACATCTGTCTTTTTTTAATTTCATGATAAAAAAGTAAATTTAAGTATTAAATATATTGTTAAGTATAATGCTTTCTGTAAGTTCAGTGACTTTATCAGTTTGCAGAAGTTTTTCTGAATTTCTGTTTACTTCTTTTGCTCCTGTGCTCTACCACAGGTGACCCAGTGCTTGTATCTTTGGAAAGACCATTTTTTTCCTTAGAATTTATGCAGCATGGCTTCCCTGTAATCTCAGTTATTTAATACATTAGAAAATTATCATCTGGCTTATTTCTTATCTTTACACTATAAGTGGTACCTTTTCCAGCTTTCCAATTTCTAGATGGTTGCAGAAAATTCTTCTTTTTCTTAAAGTCTACATATATATGTCTCTAACTCTTTTACCTTTCATGATTTTCAAAGATAGATCCTTTGCTCATATTAAATTTATACAAATTTCTACCAAATGCTGTTCTCTTGTGACCAACAGTTTGTCATATATCAATGTGTACCACAATGTGACCCCAATTTACACACAAAATCCATCAATGCAAATTGTCCTTCAGATCTAAGCATATATTTCATTTTTTTGTTGTTTTTTTAGAATCTTTAGGTTTTTTTAGAAAAGTTCACATATTATATATACCAATCAGATAAAAGTTTCAGCAATAAAACTTAATATACATATTCTTCTTTGTCTAAATGTAGAATCTCTCTACTCCTTTTTAAAGTTTTTTTTGAATTGGAGTCTCACTCAGTTGCCCAGGCTATAGTACAGCAGCATACTCATGGCCACTTCAGTGTGGACCTGCTGAACTAAGTGATCCTTCTGCCTCAGCCTTCCAAGTAGCTGGAACTACAGGTGCGTGCTATCATGCCTGGCTAATTTTTTGATTTTTATTGTAGAGATGAGGTCTCCCCAGGTTGCCCAGGCTGTTCTCGAACTGCGGGCTCAGGCAGTCCCCTCACCTTGGCCTCTCAAAGTGCTGGGATTACAGGCTTTAGCCACTGCACCCGGCCCTCTCTCCTCTAATCTGACAGTACTATGGCATTTTTTCTCTAATCTATCACTAATTAGTATGGAAAACTGAAAAAAACTGGATAATCTTTTTCAGTTTTTTTTTTTTTTTAGCAGAACTCTTCACAATACCCAAAAGGTAGAAACAACCCAAATGCCCATCAACTGATAAGTGAATAAACAAAATTCATACAGTGAAATAGTATCCTTTGTTTAAAAAAAAGTGTTAATACATGCTACAATATAGATGAATTTTAGAAATACTATGCTAAGTAAAGGATGAAAAGCACAAGAGGCTACATATTGTATGATTCAATTCATGTGAAATTAAGAAGGCACATCTTTAGAGACAGAAAGTAGATTAGTGGTTGCCAGAGACTGGGAAAGAAGAAAATGGGAAGTAATAGCTTAATGGGGTCATCCTTTGGGAGTATCCTTTGAGAGTGCTCACAAAGTTCTGAAATAGTAGTAATGGTCACTCAAATTGTGAATGTAATTAACGCTAGTGAATGTTTTAATTTAAAATAGTTAAAATATAAATATTATATTATGTTCATTTTGTTACAATTAAATGCAATATAATTAATATATATGAATAACATATATATTATACCTTTACTGTGTGTGTGACCAAAGCATCTGATATAAGAGAAATTGGCTGATTTTTAGTTTCTTTCAACCCCTGTTGAAAACAGAGAATGTAGACTCCAGAAATTAAATTGTGTTAAATATAGCAGCTCAACCAGTTTTATTAAAAGTAAATAACTATCTCTTTTAAATGTTTGTTTGTTTGTTTGTTTATTTTCGAGTTGGAGTCTCACTCTGTCACCCAGACTGGAGTGCAGTGGCCGCTTCCGGCAATCCTTCCGCCTCAGCCTTCCGAGTAGCCGGAATTACAGGCACGCACTACCACGCCTGGCTGATTTTTTTGATTTATTGTAGAGATGAGGTCTCGCTGCCCAGGCGAGTCTCGAACCCCAGGGCTCAGGCACTCCACTCACCTCAGCCTCCCAAAGGCGCGGGATTACAGGCTGAGCCACCGAGCCCAGTTTAAAATGTTTATTTTGACTTTTTTTCTGTCATTTGGGATAAAACTACATTACGACTATTTTGTGCATATTTCTGAAGCATTTACATGTTAAAACAATTATATAGTATATATATGGAGATAACAATTACAGTTGTCTATTACTCCTATCCTCAGAAGAGTGGAACAACGAGCAAAACTGGCAGAAAAGCTCACATGTTATATACACCAACCAGAGAAAAGTTGCAGCAACAAAACTTAATCTAGATATTCTTCTTTGTCTTAGAGTCTATGTAATCATTTTACTAACTTTCTTAAGAACATTTCCTATCTCTATCTCTTGCACACCGATATAACAAAAATTTTCAGTTTTCTAAGAGATTTTTTTGTGTTCCTTATGGTAAAATTCAGGAAAGATTACTCAGTAAAATTGCTTATTTAAAAGACTTGACCTTTCTTCTCTGTGTTAAATTCCTACTTGATTGTGGCATTTTCAATTTGATTTTCCATAAATTAATTAATTTGGTGATGACTCAGATTTGTTTTTGATATAATAGGGGTACTTTGGAAAATGTTATTCCTTTCTTAGCTATTTAGCATTTCTTTTTTTAAAATGTTAGAAAAATGCTTTAATATCAAATGGCATATATTTTTCTAAGAGCTATTGAAATAACTTAGGGATTAATTTTATCTTTTTACATTCATAAACCAATAGCAAAAAATTACATGTAGCTTGTATTAGAAGTGGTGTCCAAGTTTTATGTTTTATTTTATTTTACTTTTTATTTTTTATTTTTTTTTGAGTTGGAGTCTCACTCTGTCGCCCAGACTGGAGTGC